>NW_027047448.1:0-14844 GCF_025399875.1 Dalotia coriaria
TTATTTTCGTTTTTATTAATATTGCGTTTTATTTGAAAAGATTTTTTAACGATCTAAAATGCTTGAAAATGATTATTTTAAAAAAAACAGCACGTTTTGAGCTTTAATTCGTTTTTAAAAAGGTAAAACAAAAAATAAAACGGCAAAATTTTTTTTTATTCGTTTTATTAATATTCGTCTATTTTTAACGGGTTTCCCCAAAGGGGTCTTTAAAAAGCTTGAAAAAGATTTTTTAGCAAAACAGCACGTTTTGGTTTTTAAACTGCGGGTTTTAAAGGGGGAAAACAGCATAAAAACGACGAATTTTTTTTTTATTCGTTTTTATTAATATTGCGTCTATTTGGGGAAAGATTTCAAACGATCTAAAAAAGTTTTAAAATGTTTTTTTTTAGCAAAAACGCATTTTGAGTTTTTTAAACTGCGTTTTTTAAAAAGGGAAAACCAAAAAAGATAATTTTTTTTTATTCGTTTTTATTAATATTCCCCTCTATTTGGGAAAAGGGGTTTTAACGATCTTGCTTTTTAAAATGCTTAAATTTTTGCAAAACAGCACGTTTTACTTTAATCGGCGTTTTAACCCTAAAAAAGCAAAAACGACGAAATTTTTATTTTTCGTTTTTTTAATATTGCGTCTATTTTTAACGATTTCCGATCTAAAATGCTTGAAAAGGGTTTTTTAAAAACAGCACGTTTTGGCTTTTTAAACCCGTTTTAACGCGTAAAACAAAATAAAAACGACAATTTTTATTTTGGTTTTTTTTTAATATTGTTTTTTTTGAACGATTTCAACGATCTAAAAATGCTTGAAAATGCTTATTTTAGTAAAACAGCACGTTTGGCGAGGCTTTAATCTGCGATTTAACGCGTAAAACAGCATAAAAACGACGAAATTTTTATTATTCGTTTTTTATTAATATTTGCGTCTATTTGAACGATTTCAACGATCACAAAATGCTTGAAAATGATTATTTTAGCAAACAGCACGTTTTGAGCTTTAATCTGCGTTTTAACGCGTAAAACAGCATAAAACGACGGGTACATTATTCGTTTTTTATTAATATTGCTTCTATTTGAACGATTTCAACGTTGATCTAAAATGCTTGAAAATGCTTATTTTGCAAAAAACAGCGTTTTGAGCTTTAATCTGCGTTTTAACGCGTAAAACAGCATAAAAACGACGAAATTTTTATTATTCGTTTTATTAATGTGCGTCTATTTGAACGATTTTCAACGATCTAAAATGGCGAAAGGTATTTTTAGCAAAACGCTCGTTTTGAGCTTTAATCTGCGTTTTAACGTAAAACAGCATAAAACGACCAATTTTTATTATTGTTTTATTAATATTGCTTCTATTTGAACGATTTCAGCGATCTAAAAATGCTTGAAATGATTATTTTAGCAAAACAGCACGTTTTGAGCATTAATCTGCGCAACGCGTAAAACAGCATAAAAACGACGAATTTTTTATTATTCGTTTTTTATTAATATTGCTTCCTATTTGAACGATTTCAACGATCTAAAAATGCTTGAAAGTACTTATTTTTGCAAAACAGCACGTTTGAGCTTTAATCTGCGTTTTAACGCGTAAACAGCATAAAACGACGAATTTTTTTATTATTCGTTTTTATTATCAGCCTTCTATTTGAACGATTTCAACGTCTAAAATGCTTGAAAATGATTATTTTAGCAAAACAGCACGTTTTGAGCTTTAATCTGCGTTTTAACGCGTAAAACAGCATAAAACGACGAAATTTTTATTATTCGTTTTTATTAATATTCGCGTCTATTTGAACGATTTCAGCGATCTAAAATTAGCGAAAATGATTATTATAGCAAAACAGCACGTTTTGAGCTTTAATCTGCACGTTTTTAACGTAAAACAGCATAAAACGACAGGAATTTTTTATTATTCGTTTTTATTAATATTGCGTCTATTTGAACGATTTCAACGTCTAAAATGCTTGAATATGATTATTTTAGCAAAACAGCACGTTTTGAGCTTTAATCTGCGCAACGCGTAAACAGCATAAAAACGACGAATTTTTATTATTCGTTTTTATTAATGTTTCTTCTGTTTGAACGATTTCAACGATCTAAAATGCTTGAAAATGCTTATTTTAGCAAACAGCACGTTTGAGCTTTAATCTGCGTGTTAACGCGTAAAACAGCATAAAACGACGGGGTACTTTATTATTCGTTTTTATTAATATTGCGTCTATTTGAACGATTTCAACGATCTAAAATGGCGAAAATGATTATTTTAGCAAAACAGCACGTTTTGAGCTTTAATCTGCGGTTTAACGCGTAAAACATCATAAAAACGACGAATTGTTTATTATTCGTTTTATTAATATTAGCTATTTGAACGATTTCAACGATCTAAAATGCTTTAAAATGCTTATTTGAGCAAAACAGCGTTTTGAAGGCTTTAATCTGCGTTTTAACGCGTAAACAACATAAAACGACGAAATTTTTATTATTCGTTTTTATTAATATTGCGTCTATTTGAACGATTTCAACGATCTAAAATGCTTGAAAATGATTATTTTAGCAAAACGGCACGTTTGAGCTTTAATCTGCGTTTTAACGCGTAAAACGCTAAAACGACGAAGATTTTTATTATTCTTTTTTTATTAATATTGCGTCTATTTGGGCGATTTCAACGATCTAAAATGCTTGAAAATGTTTATTTTAGCAAAAACAGCACGTTTGAGCTTTAATCTGCGTTTTAACGCGTAAAACAGCATAAAACGACTAATTTTTTTATTATTCGTTTTTATTAATGTATGCGTCTGTTGAACGATTTCAACGATCTGTGGGGTACATTTCATCGTCTGGGCTTTGTGTTGGTACGCTCGGTCCGGCAAGGATGTTTAGTCTACATTTATTTAGTCACCAGACGAAACAGAGTAACCCCTTGTAGTCTGGTACGAATTGCTCAACTCAAGGCTCTTTTGACATATTTATTGGTATACCTGTTCAGTGGTAATAATTGCCGGGACCGTCTGGACGACGTCTCGCCCTATTCGTAGCTAACGTATAAACACAAAAGACCAGATGGTGAAAATTTCCGATGTAAAGGGGCACCTCGAGAGGTGTTCGTCAGTCAGTTCTTCGAGTTCATTTGATGCAGAAGCTAGTACTTATTAATAAACGCATTACCACAACTTCTTAATAAACACATCGTGATATTCCAAACCAAGTGTCTTTTGCATCAATTACCAACCCACACTCGCGATCCACAAATTGGTGACCCCGACGTGATATTAAATTGAAAAGAACACGTTATCAAATTTAAATTAATGTGAGCGGTGAGAATAAGTGTACCGAGTAAAATTAGAAAATCGAAATGGCTCAAAGAAGTACATCCGCGCCGATTCAAATCGCGAGTGCCCGCGTTATTGCGTTTTGAATTCGCGTTCGGACAATGAAGAAATTAGTGTTTGGTTCACACTTGCTGAGCGCACCTTTCGGCTCACTCCAAGTGACGGAAGATGATGAAAAATTGTCCATAGTGTTACAATTTTTGACATAACAGACCGTCAAGAAGCGGTGATGGACATAATAGCAAGACCAGACAGCGCATTACGACGAAGTGAAGGAGGCGTGAGGTAAGCGCCTGGGCACCTCCAACGAGGAGAAAATTCAGGCCTTGCTGGAAGGTGAATTTATAGGCGATCGTACACCTTCCAGTTTCTGCGAGACCTACAGCGGAAGGTGGTCCACTCGCCGGAATGCACGATCATCAAAACGCAGTGGATGCGTATTTGCCGGAAACGCACGCCTAGTTGTATCACCAGCGCAGAGCGACGATCTCGCCTACTTAGCATCGATGGCGGATGGCATACGCAGCCACGAAGTTATCATGTGCGCGAAAGCGCAGCGAGTCAACTTCAAGCCAAGGAGTCATCGTTGGCTGAAGTGGATAACTCTTTGGCACAGAAGGTAAAGAACTTACGCTGCACATGGACGAAAAGTGAGGAACTTTCGTTGCGCATGGAGGAGAGGAAGGCGCTATGGAAGTTCTAGAGGTGCAGCATCGTCGTGATCCAACATCGCAATCGCCAGCGTTACCGCAGCAGTCGCGAGGCAAGTCGCAACAATATATTTGTTGGCTTCATGCGCGATTTGGGCGGATGCGAAGATGAGCCACCGTGTCATTTGGTTCGGAAACGGTGTGGCGGGCAGTCAATAGTGGCCGCGAAAGACATCACGCCTCCGGCAACCACGCGCCGATTGTTTCTAAAGGACAAAAACACTGGGTGCGACGTGTATTTAATTGACACTGGTGCGGATGTGAGCGTGTATCCGCGAATCAGAGTGCGTGGACACAATAGTGCGTGCGAGTATTCGTTGGCCGCTGCCAACGTACACCTATAATACTTATGGACACATGAACATTAAAATAGACTTTGGCTTAGGTCGCGAGTTTCTTTGGGCGTTTATAATTGCAGATGTCAGTCCCCCATAATCGGTGCGGATTTTTCTTGCATCATTTTCGGCGATCATTGGACATAAAACGGTGAATTGAGGGGAGGGTGGCTTCGGGGGCTGACCGCATCGCATGGCGGGATTGGCAGTCTGTAGCACTCCGTCAATTAAAGCTATTCAGGGTGCGTCTGTGTTCGGTGAGGTGGTAAGTGCATGCCGGACATCGCTAAACCGCAAAGTGCGGGTCGTCCACCGAAGCACAATACCCGTCCATTACATCGCTTCCGTCACCCAGGTCACCGGTTGCGCAGCATCCGCACCAGATTGGCGCCCGTCGTCTTGCCGCCGCCGAGAAGGGAATCGTGCCTTGATCCAGCTTGGCATGGCCCGACCGTCCAGAGTCCTTGGGCATCACCAATTCATTTAGTGCCGAAGCAAACGGGAGAATGGAGACCATGCGGAGATTACAGAGCGTGAATGCTAGGACCTTTACCGGATCGGTATCGGTACGTCACATTCAAGATTTTGCTCATGCGTTACGCAGAAGACTATCTTTTTCAACGATAGACCTCGTGCGCGCTTTTCACCAAATTCCGCGCTGGCTCCGAGACATCCAGCGCTGCAATAATCACCCCGTTTGGACTCTTCAGTTCACCGTCATGACGTTCGGACTGCGTAATGCTGCGCGGAGCGGAACGGCGTTTCATCGACGAGGGTTCTCAGGGTTGGATTTTGCATTCGCATATAGATGACATTTTGGTAGCATCGTCAGTGAGGAGGAACATGCAACTCATCTCCATCCAGCTGTTCCAGCGTCTGAGCGGCTTCGGCGTAGTAATTAATGCTGCAAAGTGTGTGTTTGGCCAGGATAGCGTAAAATTCGCCCGGATATCACAATTGTCAGTCAGGCACCAGCCCGCTCCCAACAAAGGTAGAAGCGATTATGGATTTTTACGCAGCCTGGAGACTTCGCTAAACAACTTCGGCGTTTTCTCGGGATGATTACTTCTACAGGAGGTTTTATCCTCAGGCTGCTTCTCTTCAGGCTCCACTAGTAGGCTACTTCACGGCAATGTTAAGGGAAATAAACCCATCACTTGGAATGAGGGGGCATGTGCAGCGTTCGGGATTGCAAGGAAGCGCTTGCCCAAACAACGTACTGGCCATCAGACCCACAGCGCCGCTCGCAATATTTTTGCGACGCGTCTGGTTGCCAGTAAGGTGCCGTGTTGCAACAAAAAGTGGATGAAGAGTGGCAACCGCTGGAGTTCTTCTCGAAGAAGTTGTCACCGGCGGAGATAAATACGCTGCATACGATCGCGGGCTGTTAGCCATGTACGCGGCTGTCAAAATTTCCGGTACATGGTGGAAGCACGTTTTTCACATTTTACTGACCACAAGCCTTTGACGTTCGCTTTTGGACAGAAGACGCAGCCAAATCAACACCACGCCAGGTAGGGAACACTTTGACTGTTGGGCAATTTTGTACTGACATTCGTCACGTCGCCGGCGGAAGAAAACGTGGTGGCCGATGCCTTGTCTCGTGTTGAGGAGATAAGCATCGCCATCGATTTAATCGCCCTGGCTGAATCGCAGAAGAATCAAGAGATGACGAAATTCAAGGATGACAGCTGATGGTCTGCAGTTGGCTCCTCAGATCCCTGGAGTTGAGGTATCGTTGGTGTGCGATGTGTCACATCGAAAGCCGAACCCTACGTCACGCCCGAATTTCGTCCAGGCAGCTTTGCTTCGGTCCATAACATTGCACATCTTGGACCCAAGCCGACAGCTCGTGCAGTATGGAGAAGATTTGTGTAGCCAGGAGTGACGAGTGACTGTCAGAAGTGGGCTAGGCTTGCCTAGAATGCCAGCAAGCAAGGTGTCTCGACACGTATCTGCTCCCATTGGCAAGTTTCGACGCCCTAGGAAGATTCGATCATATTCACATCGACTTGATCGTGTTGCCTCCATCCGAAGGACATAAATATTGCCTTACCATCGTTGACAGAGCCACTAGATGGCCTGAGGCAATACCCTAGTGAACCAGGAAGCATCACCGTCGCTCGAGCGTTGCTGGAGCAGTGGATCTCACCGCCATGGAGTCCCGGGAGAATTACGACCGATCCAAGGTCGACAGTTTGAATCATTCACTCTTCAAGAGTTTGAATGCCATGATGGGTTCGACGCATCTTCGAACAACCGCCTATCATCCACAGGCTAATGGTACATGGTTGAGCGGATGCACCGACAATTAAAGGCAGCCCTGATGTGCCATCACTTAGCCCAGCATGGACGAAAGCACGCAGGTATCCTGCTTGGACTGCGTAATGCTTGGAAGAGGACATACAAGCCACACCAGCGGAGATGGTTTCGGACCAAACCTTACGCCTGCCTGCCGGAGTTCGCAGGCGGCAGTGACAGTTCGCCGGACTTCGGAAACGAGTTCATTAGAATCACAGAGGAACAATTCCGCGTTCTGTCACCGTCGAGCCATCCCGACATGGAGAAAAGAAGATATTCCTGCCCAGTCTCTGCAGGATTGCGAGAGCGGAGTTTTTGTACGTCGTGATGCGGTCAGGATTGGCCTACAACCACCATACGATGGACCATTTCCGTTATAAGACGCAGTGCGAAAATTTTACTGCGCATCAACGGTAAAGAGTTAATGTTTCAATTGACCGGGTGAAGCCGGTATTTGTGGTGCAACCAGAAATGCCACCACCAGAAGATGGATGAAGATATTGACGACGACGAGTAGCCATCTAGTATGGCAACCACGCGGATCTTCAACTCAAACGCCGCCGCCAGTGTGGTGTCACAAAGTAACGATAGCGCGGTAGTGCACCGCCAGCTCGATTCAATTGTAAATCTCCGGTGAGTGACACAAAGAAGGCATGTGCAAAGACTATCGTTCCACCAAAGAAGGTGCGGTTTAATTTAAATAAAGAGTGCGTTAGGCGATCAATAGGACACCAGCGTACCAAACCGATTTCAAGCAGGTTTTAAGTAATGAGTTTTTAATGTTAATTGTTTAGATTTTTTATGTGTTAAACATTTTTTTTTGCTGTTGTCAGATTTTGTAATTTTTTTTTGTATTGTTCAAATTTTTTTTTGTGTATTGTTTTTTTTTTTTGTGCCCATAGCAGGCTACGTAATTTTTGTAAACTCGTATAGCTTTTCTCCGGTAAGGGGGTACTGTGGGGTACATTTCATCGTCACCAGGCTTTGTGTTGGTACGCTCGGTCCGGCAAGGATGTTTAGTCTACATTTATTTAGTCTGAACGAAACAGAGTAACCCCTTGTATAGTCTGGGTACGAATTGCTCAACTCAAGGCTCTTTTGACATATTTATTGGTATACCTATTCAGTGGTAGTAATAATTGCCGGGACCGTCTGGACGACGTCTCGCCCTATTCACAATAGCTAACGTATAAACACAAAGACCAGATGGGTGAAAATTTCCGATATAAAAGGGCACCTCGAAGGTGTTCGTCAGTCAGTTCTTCGAGTTCATTTGATGCAGAAGCTAGTACTTATTAATAAACGCATTACCACAACTGTAGTAAACTTACATCGTGATATTCAAGCCAAGTGTCTTTTGCATCAATTATAACCCCACACTCACCGATCCCTAGCAGATCTACAAATGCTTGACAATGCTTATTTTAGCAAAACAGCACGTTTTGAGCTTTTAATCGGCGTTTTAACGCGTAAAAACAACAAAACGACGAAATTTTTATTATTCGTTTCTTATTAATATTGCGTCTGTTTGAGACGATTTCCAGCAGCGATCTAAAATGCTTGAAAATGATTATTTTAGCAAAACAGCGTTTGAGCTTTAATCTGCGTTTAACGCGTAAACAGCATAAAACATTGAAATTTTATTATTCGGTTTTATTAATATTGCGTCTATTTGAACGATTTCAACGATCTAAATGCTTGAAAATGATTATTTTAGCAAAACAGCACGTTTTGAGGCACAATCTGCGTTTTAACGCGTAAACAACATAAAAACATTGAATTTTTTTTATTCGTTTTTTATTAATATTGCGTCTATTTGAACGATTTCAACGATCTAAAATGCTTGAAAATGCTTATTTTTAGTAAAAACAGCACGTTTGAGCTTTTAATCTGCGATTTAACGTAAAACAGCATAAAAACGACGAAATTTTTATTATTCGTTTTTTTATTAATATTGCGTCTATTTGAACGATTTCAACGATCTAAAATGCTTGAAAATGATTATTTTAGCAAACAGCACGTTTTGAGCTTTAATCTGCGTTTTAACGTAAAACAGCATAAAAACGACGGGTACATTATTCGTTTTTTATTAATATTGCTTCTATTTGAACGATTTCAACGATCTAAAATGCTTGAAAATGCTTATTTTTACGCAAAACAGCACGTTTGAAGGCTTTTAATCTGCGTTTTAACGCGTAAACAACATAAAACGACGAAATTTTATTATTCGTTTTTATTAATATTGCGTCTATTGAACGATTTCCAACGATCTAAAATGCTTGAAAATGATTATTTTAGCAAAACAGCACGTTTTGAGCTTTAATCTGCGTTTTAACGCGTAAAACAGCATAAAACGACGAATTTTATTATTCGTTTTTTATTAATATTGCTTCTATTTGAACGATTTCAACGATCTAAAATGCTTGAAAATGCTTATTTTAGCAAAACAGCGTTTTGAGCTTTTAATCTGCGTTTTAACGCGTAAAAAGAGCAGCATAAAACGACAGAGAATTTTTATTATTCGTTTTTTTTATTAATATTGCGTCTATTTGAACGATTTCGGCGATCTAAAATGCTTGAAAATGATTTTAGCAAAACAGCACGTTTTGAGCTTTAATCTGCGTTTTAACGCGTAAAACAGCATAAAAACGACAATTGTTTATTATTTGTTTTTATTAATATTGCTTCTATTTGGACGATTTCAGCGATCTAAAATGCTTGAAATGCTTATTTTAGCAAAACAGCACGTTTTGAGCTTTAATCTGCGTTTAACGCGTAAACAGCATAAAACGACGAAATTTTATTATTCGTTTTTATTAATATTGCGTCTATTTGAACGATTTCAACGATCTAAAATGGCGAAAATGATTATTTTAGCAAAACAGCACGTTTTGAGCTTTAATCTGCGTTTTAACGCGTAAAACAGCATAAAACGACGATTTTTTTATTATTCGTTTTTATTAATATTGCTTCTATTTGAACGATTTCAACGATCACAGTAGCGAAAATGCTTATTTTAGCAAAACAGCACGTTTTGAGCTTTAATCTGCGTTTTTAACGCGTAAGAGCAACAAAACGACTGAAGATTTTTATTATTCGTTTTTTATTAATATTGCGCATCTATTATTTGAACGATTTCAACGATCTAAAATGCTTGAAATGATTATTTTAGCAAAACAGCACGTTTTCGGCAAATCTGCTTTTAACGCGTAAACAGCATAAAACGACGAATTTTTTATTATTCGTTTTTTTATTAATATTGCTTCTATTTGAACGATTTCAACGATCTAAAATGCTTGAAAATGCTTATTTTTAGCAAAACAGCACGTTTTGAGCTTTTAATCTGCGTTTTAACGCGTAAAACAGCATAAAAACGACAAATTTTTCCTTTTTTTCGTTTTTATTAATATTGCGTCTTTTAAACGATTTCAACGATTTTAAAAAAGCTTGAAAATGATTATTTTTGCAAAAAAAGCCCTTTTTAGTTTTAATCTGCGTTTTTAAAAGCGTAAAAAAACTAAAAAACGGTTAAATTTTTTTTTTATTTGTTTTTATTAATATTGCTTCTATTTGAAAGATTTCAACGATCAAAAAATGTTTTTAAAATGCTTTTTTTTTAGCAAAAAAAGCACGTTTTGAGCTTTAATTTCGTTTTGCGAAACAACATAAAAACAAAAAAATTTTTTTTATTCGTTTTTTTTAATTTGCGTCTATTTGAACGATTTCAACGATCTAAAATGCTTGAAAATGTTTTTTTAGCAAAACAGCACGTTTTTGGGGTTTTTAACTGCGTTTTTTAAAGCGTAAAACGCTTTTAAAAAAGACGAATTTTTTTTATTCTTTTTTAATATTTCTTTATTTGAAAAGTTTCCCAAAGATCTAAAATGCTTTGAAAATGTTTTTTTTTGCAAAAAAGCACGTTTTGAGCTTTAATCTGCGTTTTTAAAGGGAAAAAAAAAAACGACGAAATTTTTTTTATTCGGTTTTTTTTAATATTGCGCCCCTTTTTTAACGGTTCCAAGATCTAAAATGCTTGAAAATGATTATTTTAGCAAAACAGCACCCTTTTGAGCTTTTTTTCTGCGTTTTAACGCGTAAAACGATTAAAAAAAGACAATTTTTTTTTTTCGTTTTTATTTATTGCTTTTATTTAACGATTTCAACGATTTTAAAAAAGCTTGAAAATGGGTTATTTTAGAAAAAAAAGCCCTTTTGAGCTTTTTTAAACTGCGTTTTTAAAGCGTAAAAAAAGATAAAAACGACAAATTTAAATTTTTCGTTTTTTAATTTTTGCCCTCTATTTGAACGATTTCCCAAAGATCTAAAAAAGCTTGAAAATGATTATTTTGCAAAAAAAGCACGTTTTTAGTTTTTTAAACGCGTTTTTTAACCCCGTAAAAAATTTCGACGAATTTTTATTATTCGTTTTTTTAATATTGCTTCTAATTTTAACGATTTCAACGGGTCTAAAATCTTGAAAATGCTTATTTTGCAAAACAGCACGTTTTGAGTTTTTTAAACTGCGTTTTTAAAGCGTAAAAAAGCATAAAAACGACGGAAAATTATTCGTTTTTTTTTAATATTGCGGGGCATTTGAACGATTTCAACGATCTAAAATGCTTGAAAATGATTATTTTAGCAAAAAAAAGCACGTTTTTAGTTTTAATCTGCGTTTTAACGCGTAAAAAAAGCATAAAAAAAGACTTTTTTTCCCCCTTTTTTTTTAATATTCTTTCTATTTGAACGATTTCAACGATCTAAAATGTTTTAAAAAAAGCTTTTTTTTTAAAACAAAAAGCGTTTTTAGTTTTAATCTGCGTTTTAACGCGTAAAACAGCATAAAAAAAACAAATTTTTTTTTATTCGTTTTTTTAATTTGCGGTCTATTTGAAAAGATTTCCCAAAGTTTTAAAATGCTTTTAAAAAAGATTATTTTAGCAAAACAAAAACCCTTTTGAGTTTTTTAAACTGCGTTTTTTAAAGCGTAAAACAGCATAAAAGACAATTTTTTTATTTTTTTTTATTAATATTTTCTATTTGGGGGATTTCAACGATCTAAAATGCTTGAAAATGCTTATTTTAGCAAAACAGCACGTTTTGGAAAACAAAACTGCGTTTTTAAAGCGTAAAAAAGCATAAAAAAGACGAAATTTTTTATTGGTTTTTTTAATATTGCCCTCTATTTAACGATTTCAACGATCTAAAAAAGCTTGGAAAAGGTTTTTTCCCAAAAAAGCCTTTTTAGTTTTTAAACTGCGTTTTTTTAACCCTAAAAAAAACATAAAAACGACGAAATTTTTTTTATTCGTTTTTTTTAATATTGCTTTTATTTGGGCGTTTTCCCCAAAGATCTAAAAAAGCTTGAAAATGCTTTTTTTTTTGAAAACAGCACGTTTTGAGCTTTAATCTGCGTTTAACGCGTAAAACAGCATAAAAAAGGCGAAATTTTTTTTATTCGTTTTTTTTTAATTTGCCCTCTATTTGAACGGGTTTCAACGATCTAAAATGTTTTAAAATATTATTTTAAAAAAAGCACGTTTTGGGTTTTTTTCTGCGTTTTAACGCGGTAAAACAGCATAAAAAAGACGAATTTTTTTTTTCGTTTTTTTTTAATATTTGCTTTTATTTGAACGATTTTCAACGGGTCTAAAAAAGCTTTTTAAAATTCTTATTTTTTGAAAACAGCACGTTTGGGGGTTTAATCTCGTTTTTAACCCCGTAAAACAGCATAAAAAAAGACGAAATTTTTTTATTATTCCCTTTTTATTAATTTGCGTCTATTTGAACGGGTTTCAACGTCTAAAAAAGCCCGGGAAAAAGATTATTTTTAAAAAAAACAGCACGTTTTAGCTTTTAATCTGCGTTTTTCCCCGTAAAAAAAGCATAAAAAAGACAATTTTTTTTTATTGTTTTTTAATAAATTTTTTTTGGGCGTTTTTCCCTCCTTTCTTTGAAAATGCTTATTTTGCAAAACAGCACGTTTTGGGGTTTTTAAACTGCGGTTTTTAAAGCGTAAAACAGCATAAAAACGACGAAATTTTTATTATTCGTTTTTTATTAATATTGCGTCTATTTGGAAAAGATTTCAACGATTTTGGGGGAAAATGATTATTTTAGCAAAACAGCAAGTTTTTAGTTTTTAAACTGGGTTTAACGGTAAAAACAAAAAGCGAAATTTTTTTTTTTTCGTTTTTTTTTAATAGTTTTTATTTGAACGATTTCCCCGATCTTTAAAAAAAGTTTGGGAAAAAGCTTATTTTAAAAACAGCCCTTTTGAGCTTTTTAAACTGCGTTTTAACGCGTAAAACAGCATAAAAAAAACAAAAATTTTTTTTGGGGTTTTTTTAATTTGCGTCTATTTAACCCATTTCAACGATCTAAAAAAGCTTGGAAAAAAGATTTTTTAGCAAAACAGCACGTTTTGGAGGTTTTTAAACTGCGTTTTTAACCCTAGAAAAAAGCCCTAAAAAAGGGCAATTTTTATTTTTTGTTTTTATTTTCTTTTTGGGCGAACAACGGTCTAAAATGTTTTAAAACTTTTTTTAGCAAAAACCCCGGGGCTTTAATCTGCGTTTTAACGCGTTTAAAAACATAAAAAAAGGCGAAATTTTTTTTTTCGGTTTTTTTTAATATTGGGTTTTTTTGAACCGATTTCAACGATCTAAAATGCTTGAAAATGATTATTTTAAACAAAACAGCACGTTTTTTAGGGTTTTTAAACGCGTTTTTTAAAGCGTAAAAAAAGCATAAAAAAGGGCAATTTTTTTTTTTATTCCCTTTTTTTTTATTGCTTTTATTTGAACGATTTCCCCAAAATTAAAAATGCTTGAAAATGCTTTTTTTTAGAAAAAACCTTTTGAATTTTTAAACCGTTTTTAAAGCGTAAAAAAAAGCATAAAAAGGGCGGGAAAATTTTTTTTTGTTTTTAAAAGGTCTATTTGAACGATTTCAACGATCTAAAATGCTTGAAAATGATTATTTTAGCAAAAAAGCACGTTTTTAGTTTTTAAACTGCGTTTTTTAACCCTAAAACAAGGGATAAAAAAGACAATTTTTATTATTCGTTTTTTATTAATATTGCTTTTAATTTGGAAAGATTTCAAGTCTAAAAAAGCTTGAAAAAAGTTTTTTTTAGAAAAAAAGCACGTTTTTAGCTTTTAAACTGCATTTTTAAAGCGTAAAACAGCATAAAAACGGGCGAAATTTTTTATTATTCGTTTTATTAATATTGCGTCTATTTGGGAAAGATTTCCCCAAAGATCAAAAGGGGGAAAAAAGATTATTTTAGCAAAACAGCACGTTTTGAGCTTTTAATCTGCGTTTTTAACCCTAAAACAACATAAAAAAAGACGAAAATTTTTTAAATTTTTTTTTTATTAATTTTCTATTTTTAACGATTTCCCCGTCTAAAATGCTTGAAAATGTTATTTTGCAAAACAGCACGTTTTAAAAATCCGCGTTTTTTAAAGCGTAAAAAAAGCATTAAAAAAGACGGGAAATTTTTTTTTATTGTTTTTTATTAATATTTCTTTTATTTGAACGATTTCAACGATCTAAAAAAGCTTGAAAAAGTTTAAATTTTTGCAAAAAAAGCACGTTTTTAGCTTTAATCTGCGTTTTAACCCCGTAAAACAGCATTAAAAAAGACGAAAATTTTTTTTATTCGTTTTTAATTTAAAATTGCTTTTATTTGAACGATTTCAACGATCCTTTTAAAAAGCTTTTTTAAAAAATTTTATTTAATTTTTTTAAAAACAAAAAACAAAAACCCCCCCCCCCCCCCCCCCCCCCCCCCCCCCCCCCCCCCCCCCCCCCCCCCCCCCCCCCCCCCCCCCCCCCCCCCCCCCCCAAAAAAAAAAAAAAAAAAAAAAAAAAAAAAAAAAAAAAAAAAAAAAAAAAAAAAAAAAAAAAAAAAAAAAAAAAAAAAAAAAAAAAAAAAAAAAAAAAAAAAAAAAAAAAAAAAAAAAAAAAAAAAAAAAAAAAAAAAAAAAAAAAAAAAAAAAAAAAAAAAAAAAAAAAAAAAAAAAAAAGTTTTGAGCCCCTTTTTAATCCTGGCGTTTTTTTTTTTTAAAGCCCCTTTAAAACAAAAAACAATTTAAAAAAAACCGGAACCGAAATTCCTTTTTTATTCGTTTTTATTAATATTTGCGTCTATTTGGAAAAGTTTTTTGG
>NW_027047449.1:0-2500 GCF_025399875.1 Dalotia coriaria
TGGGGGGGAAAACGTTTAAATAAAAACAATATTAATAAAAAAGAATAAAAAAAATTTTGTCTTTTATGCTGTTTTACGCGTTAAAACGCGATTAAAACTTTAAAAAGTGCTGTTTTGCTAAAAAAAGCATTTTCAAGCATTTTTTCGATCTTGAAAACTTTAAATAAGGGCAATTTAATAAAAACGAATAATAAAAATTTTTCGTTTTTTTGCTGTTTTACGCGTTAAAAACGCAGATTAAAAACTCAAAACGTGCTGTTTGCTAAAATAAACATTTTCAAGCATTTTAGATCGTTGAAATCGTTCAAATAAAAACAATATTAATAAAAACGAATAATAAAAATTCGTCGTTTTTTTCTGTTTTACGCGTTAAAACGCAGAATAAAGCTCAAAACGTGCTGTTTTGCTAAAATAAGCATTTTCAAGCAATATAAGATCGTTGAAATCGTTCAAATAGAAGCAATATTAATAAAACGAATAATAAAAAAGTGTCGTTTTATGCCGTTTTACGTTAAAACGCAGATTAAAACTCAAAACGTGCTGTTTTGCTAAAATAAGCATTTCAAGCATTTTAGATCGTTGAAATCGTTCAAATAGACGCAATATTAATAAAAAACGAATAATAAAAAATGCGTCGTTTTTATGCTGTTTACGCGTTAAAACGCAGATTAAAAGGTCAAAACGTGCTGTTTTGCTAAAATAAGCATTTTCAAGCATTTTAGATCGTTGAAATCGTTCAAATAGAAGCAATAGTAATAAAAACAGATAATAAAAAATTCGTCGTTTTTATGCTGTTTTACGCGTTAAAACGCAGATTAAAGCTCAAACGTGCTGTTTTGCTAAAATAAGCATTTTCAAGCATTTTAGATCGTTGAAATCGTTCAAATAGACGCAATATTAATAAGCAGAATAGCAGAATTTCGTCGTTTTATGCTGTTTGCGCGTTAAAACGCAGATTAAAGCTCAGAACGTGCTGTTTTGCTAAAATAAAAACATTTTTAAAACATTTTAGTCGTTGAAATCGTTCAAATAGAAACAATATTAAAAAAACGAAAAATAAAAAAATCGTCGTTTTTTTGCTGTTTTACGCGTTAAAAAGCGATTTTAAACCAAAACTCCTTTTTTCTAAAATAAAGCATTTTTTAAGCATTTTAGATCGTTGAAATCGTTCAAATAAAAGCAATATTTAAAAAAAACGAATAATAAAAATTCGTCGTTTTTTTTGCTGTTTCCGTTAAAACGCAGATTAAAACTTTTAAAAAGTTCTGTTTTTCTAAAAAAAAGCATTTTCAAGCTTTTAATCGGTGAAATCGTTAAATAGCGCAATATTAATAAAAACGAATAATAAAAATTTCGCCGTTTTTTAAAGCTGTTTTTCGCGTTAAAACGCAGATTAAACTCAAAACTTTTCTGTTTTTCTAAAATAAGCATTTTCAAGGGATTTTAGATCGTTTAATCGTTCCAAATAAAAGCTATTAATAAAAAAAGAATAATAAAAATTCGTCGTTTTTTTGCTGTTTTACCCCGTTAAAACGCAGATTAAAGCTTTTAAAAAGTGCTGTTTTGCTAAAATAAGCATTTTTAAGCGTTTTTTTGATCGTTGAAAAAACCCTTCAAATAGACGCAATAAAATAAAAAAGAATAATAAAACCCTCGTTTTTTTGCTGTTTTACGCGTTAAAACGCAAAAATAAAGCTTTTAAAACGATTGTTTTGCTTTTAAAAAAAAACAAAGCATTTTTTGATCGTTGAAATCGTTCAAATATGCCTTTAAAAAAACGAATAATAAAAATTTCGTCGGTTTTTCGTTTTCGCGTTAAAACGCAGATTAAAAACTCAAAACGTGCTGTTTTTTCTTTTAAAAAAAAGCATTTTCAAGCATTTTAGATCCCTTTGAAATCGTTTTAAATAGAAGCAATATTAATAAAAAAAGAATAATAAAAAAAATTTTCGTTTTATGCTGTTTTGCCCCTTAAAACGCAGATTAAAAAAACAAAACGTGCTGTTTTGCCAAAAAAAAGGGATTTTCAAGCATTTTAGATCGTTGAAATCCCTTCAAATTGACGCAATATTAATTTAAAAAAGAATAATAAAAAAATTTGTCGGGATGCTGTTTTTCGCGTTAAAACGCAGATTAAAAACTCAAAACGTGCTGTTTTTTTTAAAATAAGCATTTTCAAAACATTTTAAAATCGTTGAAATCGTTCAAATAAAACGCAATATTAATAAAAACGAATAATAAAAAAATTTTGTCATTTTTTTTGCTTTTTTTTTACGCGGTAAAAAGCAGATTAAAAAATCAAAAAGTGCTGTTTTGCTAAAAATAAGCATTTTCAAAACATTTTTTGTCGTTGAAATCGTTCAAATAGAAAGCAATATTAATAAAAAAAGAATAATAAAAAAAAACGTCTTTTTTTGCTGTTTTCGCGTTAAAACGCAGATTAAAAAAACAAAACATTTCTTTTTTTTTGCTGGGAAAAAAAGCATTTTCAAAACCGGGG
>NW_027047449.1:10000-14844 GCF_025399875.1 Dalotia coriaria
CGTTTTACGTTAAAACGCGGGTAAACTCAAAAACGTGCTGTTTTGTTAAAATAAAAAACATTTTCAGCATTTTGGAATCGTTGAAATCGTTCAAATAGACGCAATATTAATAAAAACGAATAATAAAAATTTCGTCGTTTTTTATGCTGTTTTACGCGCGTTAAACGCGAGATTAAAACTCAAAACGTGCTGTTTGCTAAAATAAAGCATTTTCAAAGCATTTTAGATCGTTGAAATCGTTCAAAATAGAAACAATATTAATAAAAACGAAGAATAACAAATTCGTCGTTTTTAACATTTACGCGTAAAACACAGATTAAAAGCTCAAAACGTGCTGTTTTGCTAAAATAAGCATTCCAGCATTTTAGATCGTTGAAATCGTTCAAATAGACGCAATATTAATAAAAAACGAATAATAAAAATTTCGTCGTTTTACATGCTGTTATACGCGTTAAAACGCTGATTAAAGCTCAAAACGTGCTGTTTGCTAAAATAAGCATTTTTCAAGCATTTTAGATCGTTGAAATCGTTTCAAAATAGACGCAATATTAATAAAAACGAATAATAAAAAATCGTCGTTTTTATGCTGTTTCACGCGTTAAAACGCAGATTAAAGCTCAAAACATGCTTTGTTTTGCTAAAATAAAAGCTTTTATTTTCAAGCATTTTAGATCTGAAATCGTTCAAATAGAAGCGATATTAATAAAACGAATAATAGAAAGTTGGTCGTTTTTATGCTGTTTTACGCGTTAAAACGCAGAATAAAACTCAAAACGTGCTGTTTTGCTAAAATAAAGTATTTTCAAGCATTTTAGATCGTTGAAATCGTTCAAATAGAGCAATGTTAAGAAAAACGAATAATAAAAATTCGTCGTGTTTATGCTGTTTTAGCGTTAAGAAACGCAGATTAAAGCCTCAAAACATGCTGTTTTGCTAAAATAAGCATTTTTTCAAGCATTTTAGATCGTTGAAATCGTTCAAATAGACGCAATATTAATAAAAACGAATAATAAAAATCGTCGTTTTTATGCTGTTTTGCGCGTTAAACGCAGGTCGCGCCTAAAAACGTGCTGTTTTGCTAAAATAAGCATTTTCAAGCATTTTAAATCGTTGAAATCGTTCAAATAGACGCAATATTAATAAAACGAATAATAAAAATTTCGTCGTTTTATGCTGTTTTACGCGTTAAAACGCAGATTAAAGCAAAACGTGCTGTTTTGCTAAAATAAGCATTTTCAAGCATTTTAGATCGTTAATCGTTCAAATAAAAGCAAAATTAATAAAAAACGAATAATAAAAAATTCGTCGTTTTTATGCTGTTTTACGCGTTAAAACGCAGATTAAACTCAAAAACGTGCTGTTTTACTAAAATAAGCATTTTCAAAAGCATTTTTAGATCGTTGAAATCGTTCAAATAGAAGCAATATTAATAAAAACGAATAATAAAAATTTCGTCGTTTTTATGCTGTTTTACGCGTTAAAACGCTGATTAAAGCTCAAAACGTGCTGTTTGCTAAAATAAGCTTTATTTTTCAAGCATTTAGATCGTTGAAATCGTTGTCGAGAAGCAATATTAATAAAATACGAATAATAAAAATTCGTCGTTTTTGCTTCTAACTTTTGTTTACGCGTTAAACGCAGATTAAAGCTCAAAACATTAACTGTTTTTGCTAAAATAGGCATTTTTAAGCATTTTAGATCGTTGAAATCCTCGTTCAAATAGACGCAATATTAATAAAAAACGGAATAATAAAAATTTCGTCGTTTTTTTATGCTGTTTTACGCGTTAAAACGCAGAATAAAGCTCAAAACGTGCTGTTTTGCTAAAATAAGCATTTTCAAGCATTTTAGATCGTTGAAATCGTTCAAATAGAAACAATATTAATAAAAACGAATAATAAAAAATTCGTCGTTTTTATGCTGTTTTACGCGTTAAAACGCAGATTAAACTCAAAACGTGCTGTTTTGCTAAATAAGCGCATTCTCAAAGCATTTTAGATCGTTGAAATCGTTCCAAATAAAAGCAATATTAATAAAAAACGAATAATAAAAAATTCGTCGTTTTTATGCTGTTTTAACGCTAAGAAACGCAGATTAAAGCTCAAAACGTGCTGTTTTTGCTAAAATAAGCATTTTCAAGCATTTTAAATCGTTGAAATCACGTTCAAATAGACGCAATATTAATAAAAACGAATAATAAAATTTCGTCGTTTTATGCTGTTTTACGCTACGTTAAAACGCAGATTAAAACTCAAAACGTGCTGCTTTGCTAAAATAAAAGCATTTTCAGCATTTTAGATCGTTGGAATCGTTCAAATAAAAGCAATATTAATAAAAAACGAATAATAAAAAAATTCGTCGTTTTATGCTGTTTTACGCGTTAAAACGCAGATTAAACTCAAAACGTGCTGTTTTGCTAAAATAAGCATTTTCAAGCGTTTTTAGATCGTTGAAATCGTTCAAAATAGACGCAATAAAATAAAAACGAATAATAAAAATTTTGTCGTTTTATGCTGTTTTACGCGTTAAAACGCGGAATAAAGCTCAAAACGTGCTGTTTTTGCTAAAATAAGCATTTTCAAGCATTTTTTAGATCGTTGAAATCGTTTCAAGCCGCCGCAATATTAGCCAAAAACGAATAATAAAAATTTCGTCGTTTTCATGCTGTTTGCGCGTTAAAACGCAGATTAAACTCAAAACGTGCTGTTTTGCTAAAATAGCATTTTCAAGCATTTTAGATCGTTGAAATCGTTTCAAATAGAAGCAATATTAATAAAAACGAATAATAAAAAATTCGTCGTTTTTACATGCTTTTGTTTTACGCGTTAAAACGCAGATTAAAGCTCAAAACGTGCTGTTTGCTTTAAAATAAGCATTTTCAAGCATTTTTAGATCGTTGAAATCACGTTCAAATTGACGCAATATTAATAAAAACGAATAATAAAAATTCGTCGTTTTATGCTGTTACGCGTTAAAACGAAGATTAAAGCTCAAAACGTGCTGTTTTATTTAAAATAAGCATTTTCAAGCATTTTAGATCGTTGAAATCGTTCAATAGACGCAATATTAATAAAAAACGAATAATAAAAATTTCGTCGTTTTTATGCTTTTGTTTTACGCGTTAAAACGCCAGATTAAAGCTCAAAACGTGCTGTTTGCTAAAATAAAGCATTTTCAAATTTTAGATCGTTGAAATCGTTCAAATAGAAGCAATATTAATAAAAACGAAAGAATAAAAAAATTCGTCGTTTTATGCTGTTACTACGCGTAAAACGCAGATTAAGCTCAAAACGTGCTGTTTTGCTAAAATAAAGCATTTTCAACATTTTAGATACGTTGAAATCGTTCAAATAGACGCAATATTAATAAAAACGAATGTAATAAAATTTCGTCGTTTTATGCTGTTATACGCTTAAAACGCAGATTAAAAGCTCAAAACGTGCTGTTTTTAAAATAAGCATTTTCAAGCATTTTTAGATCGTTGAAATCGTTCAAATGACGCAATATTTAAAAAAGAATAAAAAATTTATCGTTTTACGTTAACGCTAAAATCGGTTAAGTTAAAATCGTTTTCAAAATTTAGATTTGAAATGTTGATGAATCGTAAAATAAAAGATAAAAAAATTTTTTTATTCTTTTTTAGTTAAGTACGGTTAAAGCAGATTAGAAGCTAAAGGTGGTGCAAAATAAGCATTAAACGGATTTAAATCGTTCCTTAACATATTAAAAAAACGCAAATTTAAAAAATTAATGCTGTTTTGCTTAAAAAGCAATTTAAGCATTAGATTTAAAAATTCAATCGCATATTATGTTAAAATTTAAATAGAATTTCTTATTTAAAAAGAATAATAAAACGTGTTTTTGTTTTCTAAAATAAGAAATCAAAATTTATTTAAATGTTTCAATATAGCATCGTTAAAAAATAAAATAAAAATTTTAACAATATTTTAAAATTAAACGTTTTAACGTTAACCGTTCAAATGTTAAAACTAAAATTTCGTTTTTAAATCTTTAAATTTCACGTTAAATTAAATAAAAATAAAAAAAAATTGTAACAAAATTTTTTTCTTTTAAACGCGTTAAAGCTAAAGAATTAAAGATCAAAATTGTCGTTTTATGTTAAATTTAAGCAATTTTAATGAAACATAAAAAGATCTTATTTAAAAAAGCGTAAAAATTGATCGTTAAATGCTGTTTTCGTTAAAAGCGATTAAAGCTTAACGTTTTTTGTAAAAATTAACGCATTTAAAAATAAAATTTTAAACGTTTATTTATTAACGTTAAAAAATTCCAAACGTGTTTTGCTAAAAACGCATTAAAAGCTTTTAAGTGTTTTAGCTTAAAAAAATTTAAAAAAGATTTAAAAAACGTTTTAATGCTTATTAATAAAAACGCAATTAAAAAAAACGTTGTTTGCTAAAAAGCTTTTAAGCATTTTAGACGTAAAAACGTTCTAGTCAAAATAATAAAGCATTTTGATAAAATCGTTTTAATGCGTTATAGTTAAAAACGAATAAAAAAAATTGCGTTTTTGCTTTTTAGCTTTAACGCATTTTAAAACAACAGTGTTCAAAAAGACATTTTCAAATAATTAAACTCGTTTATAACGCTTAAAAACGAATAAAAATAAAACGTGTTGTAAAATAAGTTTTAAGCTTTTAACGTTAAAACGTTAAATAAAGCGTTTTAAAAAAAAATTAAAAGGGGTTTTTTTCGTTTTTCCCTTAAAAGAGAATAAAAAAAAGTTTTTTTAAAATTTTTTAAGCTTTTAGCGTTAAACGAAAAAAATTTTAAAAAAAAAAATTTTTTTAAAAAAAAAAGAATTTAAAAAAAAAAAATTTTTT
>NW_027047450.1:0-14830 GCF_025399875.1 Dalotia coriaria
ACAGCACGTTTTTTAGTTTTTTAAACTGCGTTTTAACGCAAAACAGCTAAAAACGACGAAATTTTTATTATTCGTTTTTTTTAATATTGCTTCTATTTGAACGATTTCAACGATCAAAAAAGCTAGAAAATGCTTATTTTAGCAAAACAGCACGTTTTGAGTTTAATCTGCGTTTTAACCCTAAAACAGCATTTCACGAATTTTTTTTTATTCGTTTTAAATATTGCTTCTATTTAACGATTTCAACGATCAAAATGCTTGAAAATGCTTATTTTAGCAAAAAAGCATGTTTTGAGCTTTAATCCGGTTTTTTCGCAAAACACATAAAACAGAAATTTTTTTTAATCGTTTTTTTTAATATTGCGTCTATTTTTAAAGATTTCAAGATCTAAAAAAGCTTGAAATGCTTATTTTAGCAAAACAGCACGTTTTGAGTTTTAATCTGCGTTTTAACGCGTAAAACAGCATAAAAACGACGAAATTTTTGTTAATCGTTTTTTATTAATATTGCGTCTATTTGAACGATTTCAACGATCTAAAATGCTTGAAAATGCTTATTTTTAGCAAAACAGCACGTTTTGAACTTTAATCTGCGTTTTAACGCGTAAAACAACATAAAAACGACGAATTTTTATTATTCGTTTTTTATTATGTGCTTCTATTTGAACGATTTCATCGATCTAAAATGCTTGAAAATACTTATTTTAGCAAAACAGCACGTTTTGAGCTTTAATCTGCGTTTTAACGCGTAAAACAACATAAAACGACGAAATTTTTATTATTCGTTTTATTAATATTGCGCGTCTATTTGAACGATTTCAACGATCTAAAATGCTTGAAAATAACTTATTTTGTAAAACAGCACGTTTTGAGCTTTAATCTGCGCGTTTTAACGCGTAGAAACAGCATAAAACGACGAATTTTTATTATTCATTTTATTAATATTGCTTCTATTTGATCGATTCAATGATCTAAAATGCTTGAAAATGCTTATTTTAGCAAAACAGCACGTTTGAGCTTTTAATCTGCGTTTAGCGCGTAAACCAGCATAAAACGACGAATTTTTATTATTCGTTTTTATTAATATTGCTTCTATTTGAACAGTTTCAACGATCTAAAATGCTTGAAAATGCTTATTTTAGCAAAACAGCACGTTTTGAGCTTTAATCCTGCGTTTTAACGCGTAAAACAGCATAAAAACGACGAAATTTTTATTATTCGTTTTTTTATTATGTGCGTCTATTTGAACGATTTAGCGATCTAAAATGCTTGAAAATGCTTATTTAGCAAAACAGCACGTTTGAGCTTTAATCTGCGTTTTTAACACATAAAACAGCATAAAACGACGAATTTTTATTATTCGTTTTTTATTAATATTGCTTCTATTTGAACGATTTCAACGATCTAAAATGCTTGAAAATGCTTATTTTAGCAAAACAGCACGTTTGAGCTTTAATCTGCGTTTAACGCGTAAAACAGCATAAAACGACGAATTTTTTATTATTCGTTTTTTTATTATGTTAGCTTCTATTTGAACGATTTCAACGATCTAAAATGCTTGAAATGCTTATTTTAGCAAAACAGCACGTTTGAGCTTTTAATCTGCGTTTTAACGCGTAAAACAGCATAAAACGACGAATTTTATTCTTTGTTTTTTAATATTGCGTCTGTTGAACGATTTCCAACGATCTAAAATGCTTGAAAATACTTATTTTAGCAAAACAGCACGTTTGAGCTTTAATCTGCGTTTTAACGCGTAAAACAGCATAAAACGACGAATTTTTTATTCTTTGTTTTTTTTTTTTTTTTATTAATATTGCGTCTATTTGAACGATTTCAACGATCTAAAATGCTTGAAAATACTTATTTTAGCAAAACAGCGTTTTGAGCTTTTAATCTGCGTTTTAACGCGTAAAACAGCATAAAACGACAGAGAATTTTTTATTATTCGTTTTTATTAATATGTGCGTCTATTTGAACGATTTCAACGATGTAAAATGCTTGAAAATGCTTTATTTGAAAAGCAAAACAGCACGTTTTGAGCTTTTAATCTGCACGTTTTAACGCGTAAACAGCATAAAAACGGCAATTTTTATTATTCGTTTTTATTAATATTGCTCTATTTGAACGATTTCAACGATCTAAAATGCTTGAAAATGCTTATTTTAGCAAAACAGCACGTTTGCGAGCTTTTAATCTGCGTTTTAACGCGTAAAACAGCATAAAAACGACGAATTTTTTTATTATTCGTTTTTATTATGTGCTTCTATTTGAACGATTTCAACGATCTAAAATGCTTGAAAATGCTTATTTTAGCAAAACAGCACGTTTTGAGCTTTAATCTGCGTTTTTTTAACGCGTAAAACAGCAAAACGACGAAATTTTTTATTATTCGTTTTATTAATATTGCGTCTATTTGAACGATTTCAACGATCTAAAATGCTTGAAAATGCTTATTTTAGCAAAACAGCACGTTTGCAGGCTTTAATCTGCGTTTTAACACGTAAAACAGCATAAAACGACGAATTTTTATTATTCGTTTTTATTATGTGCTTCTATTTTAACGATTTCAGCGATCTAAAATGCTTGAAAATGCTTATTTTAGCAAAACAGCACGTTTTGAGCTTTAATCTGCGTTTAACGTAAAACAGCATATAAAAACGACGAAATTTTATTGTTCGTTTTGTGTATTGCTTCTATTTGAACGATTTCAACTTGATCTAAAATGCGGCAGAAAATGCTTATTTTAGCAAAACAGCACGTTACGGAAGAGCTTTTAATCTGCGTTTTAACGCGTAAACAGCAAAAACGACGATTTTTTTATTATTCGTTTTTATTAATATTGCTTCTATTTGAACGATTTCAACGATCTAAAATGCTTGAAAATGCTTATTTTAGCAAAACAGCACGTTTTGAGCTTTAATCTGCGTTTTAACGCGTAAAACAGCATATAAAACGACAGAAATTTTATTATTCGTTTTATTAATATTGCGCGTCTGTTGAACGGTTTCAACGATCTAAAATGCTTGAAAATGCCTATTTAGCAAAACAGCACGTTTGAGCTTTAATCTGCGTTTTAACGCGTAAAACAGCATAAAACGACGAATTTTATTATTCGTTTTTTATTAATGTGCTTCTATTCGAACGATTTCAACGATCTAAAATGCTTGAAAATGCTTATTTTTAGCAAAAACAGCACGTTTTGAGCTTTAATCTGCGTTTTAACGCGTAAAACAGCATAAAACGACGGGGTACATTATTCGTTTTTTATTAATATTGTGTTATTTGAACGATTTCAACGATCTAAAATGCTTGAAAATGCTTATTTTAGCAAAACAGCACACGTTTTGAGCTTTAATCGTTTTAACACGTAAAACAGCATAAAACGACGAATTTTTATTATTCGTTTTTAATATTGCTTCTATTTTAACGATTTCCAACGATCTAAAATGCTTGAAAATGCTTATTTTAGCAAACAGCACGTTTTTGAGCTTTTAATCTGCGTTTTAACGTAAAACAGCATAAAAACGACGAAATTTTATTATTCGTTTTTTATTAATATTGCTTCTATTTGAACGATTTCAACGATCTAAAATGCTTGAAAATGCTTTATTTAGCAAAACAGCGTTTTGAGCTTTTATCTGCGTTTTAACGTAAAACAGCATAAAAACGACGAATTTTTATTATTCGTTTTATTAATATTGCTATTTGAACGATTTCAACGAACTAAATGCTTGAAAATGCTTATTTTAGCAAAACAGCACGTTTGGAGCTTTTAATCTGCGTTTTAACCCGTAAACATCATAAAAACGACGAAATTTTTATTATTCGTTTTTATTAATATTGCGTCTATTTGAATGATTTCAACGTCTAAAATGCTTGAAAATACTTATTTTAGCAAAACAGCACGTTTTCAGCTTTAATCTGCGTTTTAGCGCGTAAACAGCATAAAAACGGAATGAATTTTTTATTATTCGTTTTATTAATATTGCTTCTATTTGAACGATTTCAACGATCTAAAATGCTTGAAAATGCTTATTTTAGCAAAACAGCACGTTTTGAGCATTAATCTGCACCCAACGCGTAAAACAGCATAAAACGACGAATTTTTTATTATTCGTTTTATTAATATTGCTTCTATTTGATCGATTTCAACGATCTAAAATGTAAAGAAAATGCTTATTTTAGCAAAACAGCACGTTTTGAGCTTTAATCTGCGTTTTAACGCGTAAACAGCATAAAAACGACGAATTTTTTATTATTCGTTTTTTATTAATATTGCGTCTATTTGAACGATTTTCAACGATAAAATACTTGAAAATGTATTTTAGCAAAACAGCACGTTTTGAGAGCTTTTAATCTGCGTTTTAACGCGTAAACAGCATAAAACGACGAATTTTTATTATTCGTTTTTTATTATGTGCTTCTATTTGAACGATTTCAGCGATCTAAAATGTACGAAAATGCTTATTTTAGCAAAACAGCACGTTTGAGCTTTAATCTGCGTTATAACGCGTAAACAGCATAAAACGACGAAATTTTTATTATTCGTTTTTTTAGTAATATTGCGTCTATTTGAACGATTTCAACGATCTAAAATGCTTGAAAATGCTTATTTTAGCAAAACAGCATGTTTTGAGCTTTATTCTGCGTTTTAACGCGTAAAACAGCATAAACACAACAGGGTACATTATTCGTTTTTTTATTTTTATTGCGTCTATTTGAACGATTTCCAGCGATCTAAAATGCTTGAAAATGCTTATTTTAGCAAAACAGCACGTTTTGAGCTTTAATCTGCGTTTTACCGCGTAAAACAGCATAAAACGATGAATTTTTATTATTCGTTTTATTAATATTGCTTCTATTTGAACGATTTCAACGATCTTAAATGCTTGAAAATGCTTATTTTAGCAAAACAGCGTTTTGAGCTTTTAATCTGCGTTTGAACGCGTAAAACAACATAAACGACGAAATTTTTATTGTTCGTTTTTTATTTTGTGCGTCTATTTGAACGATTTCCAGCGATCTAAAATGCTTGAAAATGCTTATTTTTAGCAAAACAGCACGTTTGAAGGCTTTAATCTGCGTTTAACGCGTAAACAGCAGCATAAAAACGACGAATTTTTATTATTCGTTTTTATTAATAGTAGCTGTTGAACGATTTCAACGATCTAAAATGCTTGAAAATGCTTATTTTAGCAAAACGAACGTTTGAGCTTTAATCTGCGTTTGAACGCGTAAAACAGCATAAAACGACGAAATTTTTATTATTCGTTTTATTAATGTGCGTCTGTTGAACGATTTCAACGTCTAAAATGCTTGAAAATACTTATTTTATAAAACAGCACGTTTGTGCTTAATCTGCGTTTTTAACGCGTAAAACAGCATAAAAACGACGAATTTTTTATTATTCGTTTTTATTAATATTGCTCTATTTAAACGATTTCCAACGATAAAATGCTTGAAAATGCTTATTTTAGCAAAACAGCACGTTTTGAGCTTTTAATCTGCGTTTTTAACGCGAAAAACAGCTTTAAAACGACGAATTTTTATTATTCGTTTTTTATGAATATTGCTTCTATTTGAACGATTTCAACGATCTAAAATAGCGAAAATGCTTATTTTAGCAAACAGCGTTTGAGCTTTAATCGCGTTTTAACGCGTAAAACAGCGCATAAAAACGACGAAATTTTTTATTATTCGTTTTTTATTAATATTGCGTCTATTTGAACAGTTCCAGCGATCTAAAATGCTTGAAAATGCCTATTTTAGCAAAACAGCACGTTTTGAGAGCTTTAATCAGCGTTTTAACGCGTAAAACAGCATAAAAACGACGAAATTTTATTATTCGTTTTTTATTTTTATTGCGTCTATTTGAGACAGTTTCAGCGATCTAAAATGCTTGAAAATGCTTATTTAGCAAAAACAGCACGTTTGAGCTTTAATCTTCGTTTAACGCGTAAAACAGCATAAAACGACGAATTTTTATTATTCGTTTTTGTTAATATTGCTTCTATTTGAACGATTTCAACGATCCTAAAAATGCTTGAAAATGCTTGTTTTTAGCAAAACAGCACGTTTTGAGCTTTTAATCTGCGTTTAACGCGTAAACAGCATAAAACGACAGAAATTTCTATTATTCGTTTTTGTTAATATTGCGTCTATTTGAACGATTTCAACGATCTAAAATTACTCTGAAAATGTTTATTTTGTGCAAACAGCACGTTTTGAGCTTTTAATCTGCGTTTTAACGCAAAACAGCATAAAACGACGAATTTTATTATTCGTTTTATTAATATTGCTTCTATTTCCGGAACGATTTCCAACGATCTAAAATGCTTGAAAATGCTTATTTTAGCAAAAACAGCACGTTTTGAGCTTAATCTGCGTTGTAACAGCGCAAAACAGCATGTAAAAACGACGAAATTTTATTATTCGTTTTTCGCAATATTGCGTCTATTTGAACGATTTCAACGATCTGTAAAATGCTGCTTGAAAATGCTTATTTTAGCAAAAAACAGCACGTTTGGAGCTTTAATCTGCGTTTTAACGCGTAAAACAGCATAAAAAACGACGGTGTTTTATTATTCGTTTTTACATTATTGCGTCTATTTTGAACGATTTCAACGATCTAAAATGCTTGAAAATGCTTATTTTAGCAAAACAGCACGTTTTGAGCTTTTAATCAGCGTTTTAACGCGTAAAAACAGCATAAAAACTAATAAATCTTTTATTATTCGGTTTTATTAATACTGCAAATATTCTGAACGTGTGATTTCAACGGATCTAAAATAAGCTGAAAATGCTTATCGAAAGGCAAAAACAGCACGTTTTACTTTTAATCTGCGTTTTAACGCGAAAAACAGCAGTATAAAAAACGACGTGAATTTTTATTATTCGTTTTTGAAGGTTGCTTCTATCGGAACGTGATTTCAACGATCTAAAATGCTTGAAAATGTGTTTATTTTAGCAAAACAGCACGTTTTGAGCTTTAATCTGCGTTTTAACGCGTAAACAGCATAAAACGACGAAATTTCTATTATTCGTTTTATTAATATTGCGTCTATTTGAACGATTTCAACGGGATCTAAAGTCGCTTGAAAATGCTTATTTCGCAGGCAAAACAGCACGTTTGAGCTTTAATCTGCGTTTTAACACGTAAAAACAGCATAAAACGACGAATTTTTTATTATTCGTTTTTATTAATATTGTTTCTATTTGACCGATTTCCAACGATCTAAAATACTTGAAAAATGCTTATTTGAAGCAAAACAGCACGTTTTGAGCTTTAATCTGCGTTTAACGCGTAAAACAGCATAAAAACGACGAATTTTATTATTCGTTTTATTAATATTGCTTCTATTTGAACGATTTCAACGATCTAAAATGCTTGAAAATGCTTATTTTAGCAAAACAGCACGTTTTGAGTTTTAATCTGCGTTATAACGCGTAAACAGCATAAAAACGACGAAATTTTTATTATTATTCGTTTTTATAATATTATGTCTATTTGAACGATTTCCTAACGATCTAAAAGTACTGCTTGAAAAATAAGCGATATTTTAGCAAACAGCACGTTTTGAGTTTTAATCTGCGTTTTAACGCGTAAAACAGCATAAAACGACGAATTTTTTATTAGTCTTGTTTTTATTAATATTGCTTCTATTTGAACGATTTCAACGATCTAAAATGCTTCTTTGAAAATGCTTATTTTAGCAAAACAGCACGTTTTTGAGTTTTAATCTGCGTTTTAACGCGCAAAACAGCATAAAAAAACGACGATTTTTATTATTCGTTTTTATTAATATTGCTTCTATTTTGAACGATTTCAACGATCTAAAATGCTGAAAATGCTTTTATTTTAGCAAAACAGCACGTTTTGAGCTTAAATCTGCGTTTTAACGCGCAAAACAGCATAAAAACGACGAAATTTTTATTATTCGTTTTTATTAATAATATTGCTTTATATTTGAACGATTTTAACGATCTAAAATGCTTGAAAATGCTTATTTTAAAGTAAAAACAGCACGTTTTGAGCTTTAATCTGCGTTTTAACGCGTAAACAGCATAAAAAACGACGAATTTTTATTATTCGTTTTTATTGATATTGCGTTCATTTGAACGATTTCAACGCATCAAAAATGCTTTGAAAATGCTCTATTTTAGCAAACAGCACGTTTTGAGCTTTAATCTCGCGTTTTAACGCGTAAAACAGCATAAAAACGACGAAATTTTTATTATCTTCGTTTTTATTAATATTGCGTCTATTTGAACGTGATTTCAACGATCTAAAATGCTTGAAAATGCATATTTTGAATAAAACAGCACGTTTTGAGCTTTAATCTGCGTTTTAACGCGTAAAACAGCATAAAAACGACGAAATTTTAATATTATTCGTTTTTATTAATATTGCGTCTATTTGAACGATTTCAACGATGTAAAATGCTTCTGAAAATGCTTATTTTGTAGCAAAACCAGCACGTTTTGAGCTTTAATCTGCGTTTTAACGCGTAAAAACAGCATAAAAACGACGATATTTTATTATTCGTTTTATTAATATTGCTTCTATTTTAAACGTGATTTCCCAACGATCTAAAATGTGCTTGAAAATGCTTATTTAGCAAACAGCACGTTTTGAGCTTTAATCTGCGTTTTAACGCGTAAATGGCATAAAACGACGAATTTTTAGTTGGCCCGTTTTATTAATATTGCGTCTTATTTGAACGATTTCAACGATCTAAAATGCTTGAAAATGCCTATTTTAGCAAAACAGCACGTTTTGAGTTTTAATCAGCGTTTTAACGCGCAAAACAGCATAAAATGACGAAATTTTTATTATCTGTTCTTTATTAATATTGCGTCTATTTGAAACGTGATTTCAAACGATCTAAAATGCTTGAAATGTTGATTTTGTGCAAAACAGCGTTTTGAGCTTTAATCTGCGTTTTAACGCGTAAAACAGCATAAAAAACGACGAATTTTTATTATCTGGCTTTTATTAATACATTTTATTTGAACGTGATTTCAACGATCTAAAATGCTTGAAAATGCTTATTTTAGCAAAACAGCACGTTTTGAGCTTTAACGCTGCGTTTTAACGCGCAAAACAGCATAAAATGACGGAATTTTATTATTCGTTTTATTAATATTGCGTCTATTTGAACGATTTCAACGATCTAAAATGCTTGAAAATGCTTATTTTAGCAAAACAGCACGTTTTGAGTTTCCCCATTCTGCGTTTTAACGCGTAAAACAGCATAAAACGACAAATTATTATTATTCGTTTTTATTTTGCGTCTATTTTGAACGATTTCAACGCATCTAAAATGCTTGAAAATGCTTATTATTTTAGCAAACAGCACGTTTTGAGCTTTTAATCTGCGTTTTAACGCGTAAAACAGCATAAAAACGACGAATTTTTATTATTCGTTTTATTAATATTGCTTCATTTGAACGATTTCAACGATCTAAAATGCTTGAAAAATGCCTATATTATTTTAGCAAAACAGCACGTTTTGAGCTTTAATCAGCGTTTTAACGCGTAAACAAAAGCATAAAACGACGAAATTTTTATTATTCGTTTTATTAATATTGCGTCTATTTGAACAATTTCAACGATCTAAAATGCTGAAAAATGTTTAATTTAGCAAAACAGCACGATTTGAGTTTAATCTGCGTTTTAACGCGTAAAACAGCATAAAACGACAAATTTTTATTATTCGTTTTCAGTTAATATTGCTTCTATTTGAACGATTCTCAACGATTCAAAATGCTTGAAAATGCTTATTTGTGCCAAAACAGCACGTTTTGAGCTTTAATCTGCGTTTTAACGCGTAAAACAGCATAAAAACGACGAAATTTTTATTATTTGTTTTTATTAATATTGCGTCTATTTGAACGATTTCAACGATCTAAAGTGTTTGAAAAATGCTTAATATTTCAAAGGTGTACAGCACGTTTTGAGCTTTAATCTGCGTTTTAACGCGTAAAACAGCATAAAAACGACGAATTTTTTTATTATTCGTTTTTATTAATATTGCGTCTATTTGAACGATTTCTACGATCTAAAATGCTTGAAAAATGCCTAGCTTCTAGCAAAACAGCACGTTTTGAGCTTAATCAGCGTTTTAACGCGTAAAAACAGCATAAAAACGACGAAATCTTTTATTATTCGTTTTTATTAATATTGCGTCTATTTGAATGATTTCAACGATCTTAAAAATGTGCTTGAAAATGCTTATTTTTAGCAAAACAGCACGTTTTGAGCTTTAATCTGCGTTTTAACCTGTAAAAACAAAAGTACAAAAAGTCTACGAAATTTTAATATTATTCAATTTTTATTAATATTGCTTCATTTGAACGATTTTAACGATCTAAAAATGCTTGAAAATGCTTATTTTAGCAAAACAGTTAATGTTTTGAGCTTTTAATCTGCGTTTTAACGCGTAAAAACAGCATAAAAAAACGTGACGAAAGCTATTATTATTCGTTTTAATAATATTGCTTCTATTTGAACGATTTCAACGATCTAAAAATGCTTGAAAATGCTTATTTTAGCAAAACAGCAGTCGTTTTGAACTTTTAATCTGCGTTTAACGCGTAAACAGCATAAAACGACGAAATTTTTATTATTCGTTTTTATTTTATTGCGTCTATTTGAAATCAGATTTCAAATAATTAAAATGCTGACAATGTTTATTTTGGCAAAAACAGCACGTTTTGAGTTTTTAATCTGCGTTTTAACGCGTGAAAACAGCATAAAAACGACGAATTTTTTTTATTATTCGTTTTATTACTATTGCTTCTATTTGAACGATTTCAAGGATCTAAAATGCTTGAAAATGCTTATTTTAAAGCAAATGCTTTATTTTATTCTGCGCGTTTTAACGCGTAAAACAGCATAAAAAACGACGAAATTTTTATTATTCGTTATTTATTAATATTGCGTCTATTTGATCGATTTCCAACGATCTAAAATGCTTGAAAATGTTTATTTTAGCAAACAGCACGTTTTGAGCTTTAATCTGCGTTTTAACGCGTGAAACAGCATAAAAAACGACGTAAATTTTATATTCGTTTTTATTAATATTGCTTCTATTTCCAAACGATTTCAACGATCTAAAATTTTGAAAAATGTTTATTCTAGCAAAAACAGCACGTTTGAGCTTTAATCTGCGTTTTAACGCGTAAAACAGCATAAAACGACAAATTTTTATTATTCGTTTTATTAATATTGCTTCTATTTGAACGATTTCAACGATCTAAAATGCTTTGAAAATGCTTTATTTTAGCAAAACAGCACGTTTTTGAGCTTTAATCCGCGTTTTAACGCGTAAAACAGCATAAAACGACGAAATTCCTTTTATTCGTTTTTTATTTTTATTGCGCTCCTGACCAGATTTCCCAACGATCTAAAATGCTTGAAAAATGCTTTAATTTAGCAAAACAGCACGATTTGAGCTTTTAATCTGCGTTTTAACGCAGAAAACAGCATAAAAACGACAAATTTTTATTATTCGTTTTATTAATATTGCTTCTATTTGAACGATTTCAACGATCTAAAATGTTTGAAAATGCTTATTTTTAGCAAAACAGTAATGCTTTAGAGTTTTAATCTGCGTTTTAACGCGTAAAACAGCATAAAAAACGTGACGAAATTTTTATTATTTGTTTTTATTATCATTGCGTCTATTTGAACGATTTCAACGATCTAAAGTGCTTGAAAATGCCGATGCAGCAAAACAGCACGTTTTGAGCTTTAATCTGCGCTTTAACGCGTAAACAGCATAAAAACGACGAATTTTTTTATTCGTTTTTATTACTATTATTGCGTCTATTTGAACGATTTTGCCGCGATCTAAAATGCTTGAAAATGCTCTATTTGCAAAACAGCACGTTTACTTTAATCAGCGTTTTAAATCGCGTAAACAGCATGTAAAAAACGACGAAATTTTTATTATTCGTTTTTATTAATATTGCGTCTTATTTGAACGATTTCAACGATCTAAAATGCTTGAAAATGCTTTATTTTAGCAAAAATGTTAACGTTTTGAGCTTTAATCTGCGTTTCTAACTCCGTAAAATAAAAGCATAAAAAACGACGAAATTTTACTATTCGTTTTTATTAATATTGTTTCTATTTGAACGTGATTTCAACGATCTAAAATGCTGAAAATGCTTATTTTAGCAAAACAGCACGTTTTGAGCTTTAATCTGCGTTTTAACGCGCAAAACAGCATAAAAAACGACAAAAGTATTATTATTCGTTTTATTAATATTGCTTCTATTTGAACGATTTCCAACGATCTAAAATGCTTGAAAATGTGTTTATTTTGTGCTAAAAAACAGCACGTTTTGAACTTTAATCTGCGTTTTAACGCGCAAAACAGCATAAAAACGACGAAATTTTTATTATTCGTTTTTTATTTTTATTGCGTCTATTTGAACGATTTCAACGATCTAAAATGCTTGACAATGTTTATTTTAGCAAAAACAGCACGTTTTGAGTTTAAATCTACGTTTTAACGCGTAAAACAGCATAAAAAACGACGAATTTTTTATTATTCGTTTTTATTAATATTGCTTCTATTTCAACGTGATTTCGCGATCTAAAATGCTTGAAAATGCTTATTCAGCAAACAGTACGTTTGAGCTTTTATTCCCGCGTTTTAACGCGTAAAAACAGCATAAAAACGACGAAATTTTTATTATTCGTTATTTATCAATATTGCGTCTATTTTGATCGATTTCAACGATCTGAAACGCTTCTGAAAAATGCTTATTTTAAAGCAAAACAGCACGTTTTGAGCTTTAATCTGCGTTTTAATCAGCGTGAAAACAGCATAAAAAAACGACGAATTTTTATTATTCGTTTTTATTAATATTGCTTCTATTTGAACGATTTCAACGATCAAAAATTTTGAAAATGCTTATTTTAGCAAAAAACAGCACGTTTTGAGCTTTAATCTGCGTTTTAACGCGTAAAACAACAGCATAAAAACGACGAAATTTTATTATTCGTTTTATTACTATTGCGTCTATTTTGAACGATTTCCAACGATCTAAAATGCTTGAAAATGCTTATTTTAGCAAACAGTACGCTTTTCAGTTTTAATCTGCGTTTTAACGCGTAAAACAGCATAAACACAACGAAATTTCTTTTATTATTCGTTTTTTATTTTATTGCGCCTATTTAAACGATTTCAACGATCTAAAATGCTTGAAAATGCTTATTTTGTGCAAAACAGCAACGTTTTGAGCTTTTAATCTGCGTTTTAACGCGTAAAAACAACAGCATAAAAAACGACGAATTTTTTATTATTCGTTTTATTAATATTATTTCATTTGAAACGATTTCAACGATCTAAAATGCTTGAAAAATGCTTTATTTTAGCAAAACAGCACGTTTTGAGCTTAATCTGCGTTTTAACACGCAAAACAGCATAAAAATGACGATTTTTATTATTCGTTTTTATTAATTGCTTCTATTTGAACGATTTCAGGATCTAAAATGCTTGAAAATGCTTATTTTAGCAAAACAGTACGTTTTGAGCTTTATTCTCGTTTTACGCGTAAAACAGCATAAAAACGAGAAATTTTTATTATTCGTTATTTATTAATATTGCGTCTATTTGATCGGTTTCAACGATCTAAAATGCTGAAATGCTTATTTTAGCAAAACACGTTTTGAGCTTTAATCTGCGTTTTAAGCGTGAAAACACATAAAACGACGAATTTTTATTATTCGTTTTTATTAATATTGCTTCTATTTGAACGATTTCAACGATCTAAAATTCTTGAAAATGCTTATTCTAGCAAAACAGCATTTGGCTTTAATCTGCGTTTTAACGTAAAAACAACATAAAACGACAAATTTTTATTATTCGTTTTTTATTTGCTTCTATTTGAACGATTTCAACGATCTAAAATGCTTGAAAATGCTTATTTTAGCAACGACGTTTTGAGCTAATTGCGTTTAAGCGTAAAACACATAAAAACGACGAAATTTTTATTATTTTTTATTTTTATTCGCATTTGAACGATTTCAACGATCTAAAGCTAAAAAGTTAATTTAGCAAAACAGCACGTTAGCTTTAATCTGCGTTTAACGCGTAAAACAGCATAAAACGAAATTTTTATTATTCGTTTTTATTAATATTCTTCTATTTGAACGAAATTTCAATTAAAAGCAAAATTTATTTTACAAAACAGCACGTTTTGAGCTTAATCTGCGTTTAACGTAAAACAGCATAAAACGACGAAATTTTTATTATTTGTTTTATTAATATTGCGTCTATTGAACGATTTCACGATCTAAATGCTTGAAAAATGCTTATTTTAGCAAAACAGCGTTTTGAGCTTTAATCTGCGTTTTAACGCGTAAAAAGTAAACCCATTTTTTATTATTCGTTTTTTAATATTGCGCTATTTGAACGATTTCTACGATCTAAAATGCTTGAAAATGCCTAGTTTTAGCAAAAGCACTTTAAGTTAATCAGCGTTTAACGCGTAAAACACATAAAAAAGAAATTTTTATTACGTTTTTATTAATATTGCGTCTATTTGATTTCAACGATCTAAAAGCTTGAAAATTGCTTATTTTAGCAAAACAACGTTTTGAGCTTTAATCTGCGTTTTTAACCCTAAAAGCATAAAACGACGAAATTTTATTATTCGCTTTTTATTAATATTGCTTCTATTTAACGATTTCAACGATCTAAAATGCTTAAACGCTTATTTTAGCAAAAACAGCACGTTTTGAGCTTTAATCTGCGTTTTTAACGCGTAAAACCTAAAAAGAATATTAAATGCTTATTTAATTTCAAACGTT
>NW_027047451.1:0-14823 GCF_025399875.1 Dalotia coriaria
TTAAAAACTCAAAACGTCTTTTTGCTAAAAAAAGCAATTTCAAGCATTTTAGATCGTTGAAATCGTTCAAATAGACGCAATAAAAATAAAAACGAATAAAAAAAATTTTGTTTTTTTGCCCCGTTAAAAAAGCGTTAAAAAACTCAAAACGTGCTGTTTTTCAAAATAAGCAAAACTTTTTGATCGTTGAAATCGTTAAATAGAAGCAATATTAATAAAAACGAATAATAAAAATTCGTCAAAGGTTTTTCGTTAAAACGCAGATTAAAGCTCAAAACGTTGTTTTGCCAAAATAAAGCATTTTCAAGCATTTTTAGATCGTTGAAATCGTTCAAATAGAAGCAATATTAATAAAAACGAATAATAAAAATTTCGTCGTTTTTATGCTGTTTTACGCGTTAAAACGCAGATTAAAGCTCAAAACGTGCTGTTTTGCTAAAATAAGCAATTTTTAAGCATTTTAGATCGTTGAAATCGTTCAAATAGACGCAATAAATTAATAAAACGAATAATAAAAATTTCGTCGTTTTTATGCTGTTTTACGCGTTAAAACGCAGAATAAAGCTCAAAACGTGCTGTTTTGCTAAAAATAAGCATTTTCAAGCATTTTAGATCGTTGAAATCGTTCAAATAGAAGCAATATTAATAAAAACGAATAATAAAAATTTTGTCATTTTTATGCTGTTTTACGCGTTAAAACGCAGATTAAAGCTCAAAACGTGCTGTTTTGCTAAAATAAAGCATTTTCAAGCATTTTAAAATCGTTGAAATCGTTCAAATAGAACGCAATATTATAAAAACGAATAATAAAAATTTCGTCGTTTTTATGCTGTTTTACGCGTTAAAACGCAGATTAAAGCTCAAAACGTGCTGTTTTGCTAAAATAAGCATTTTCAAGCATTTTAGATCGTTGAAATCGTTCAAATAGAAGCAATATTAATAAAAACGAATAATAAAAATTCGTCGTTTTATGCTGTTTTACGCGTTAAAACGCAGATTAAAGCTCAAAACGTGCTGTTTGCTAAAATAAGCATTTTCAAGCATTTTAGATCGTTGAAATCGTTCAAATAGACGCAATAAAAATAAAAACGAATAATAAAAAATTTGTCGTTTTTTTATGCTGTTTTACGCGTTAAAACGCAGATTAAAGCTCCCAAAAAGTGCTGTTTTGCTAAAATAAGCATTTTCAAGCATTTTTTTGATCGTTGAAATCGTTCAAATAGAAGCAATTAATAAAAACGAATAATAAAAATTTTGTCGTTTTTATGCTGTTTTACGCGTTAAAACGCAGATTAAACTCAAAACGTGCTGTTTTGCTAAAATAAATTTTCAAGCATTTTAGATCGTTGAAATCGTTCAAATAGACGCAATAAATAAAAACAAATAATAAAATTTCGTCGTTTTATGCTGTTTTACGCGTTAAAACGCTGATTAAAACTCAAAACGTGCTGTTTTGCTAAAATAAGCATTTTCAAGCATTTTAGATCGTTTAAATCATTCAAATAGACGCAATATTAATAAAAACGAATGTAAAGAATTTCGTCGTTTTATGCTGTTTTGCGTTAAAACGCAGGCAAAACTCAAAACGTGCTGTTTTGCTAAAAGTAAGCATTTTCAAGCATTTTAGATCGTTGAAATCGTTCAAATAGACGCAATATTAATAAAAACGAATAATAAAAGAATTTCGTCGTTTTATGCTGTTTTACGCGATAAAACGCAGATTAAAATAAATCGTGCTGTTTTGCTAAAATAAGCATTTTCAAGCATTTTAGATCGTTGAAATCGTTCAAATAGACGCAATATTAATAAAAACAAACAATAAAAATTTCGTCGTTTTTATGCTGTTTTACGCGTTAAAACGCTGATTAAAAGCTCAAAACGTGCTGTTTTGCTAAAATAAGCATTTTCAAGCATTTTAGATCGTTGAAATCGTTCAAATATAGACGCAATATTAATAAAGCGGTAATAAAAATGTCGTCGTTTTACATGCTGTTTCACGCGTTAAAACGCAGATTAAACTCAAAACGTGCTGTTTTGCTAAAATAAGCATTTTCAAGCATTTTAGATCGTTGAAATCGTTCAAATAGAAGCAATATTAATAAAACGAATAATAAAATTCGTCGTTTTATGCTGTTTTACGCGTTAAACGCAGATTAAAACTCAAAACGTGCTGTTTTGCTAAAATAAGCATTTTCAAAGCATTTTTAGATGTTGAAATCGTTCAAATAGACATAATAATAAAAACAAATAATAAAAATTTCGTCGTTTTTTATGCTGTTTTACGCGTTAAAACGCTGATTAAAAACTCAAAAACGTGCTGTTTTGCTAAAATAAGCATTTTCAAGCATTTTAGATCGCTGGAAATCGTTCAAATAGGCGCAATATTATTAATAAAACGAATAATAAAGAATTTCGTCGTTTTTATGCTGTTTTACGCGTTAAAACGCAGATTAAAGTTCAAAACGTGCTGTTTTTGCTAAAATAAAGCATTTTCAAGCATTTTTAGATCGTTGAAATCGTTCAAATAGACGCAATATTAATAAAAAACGAATAATAAAAATTTCGTCGTTTTTTATGCTGTTTTACGCGTTAAAACTGAATTAAAACTCAAAACGTGCTGTTTTGCTTCAAAATAAGCATTTTCAAGCATTTTAGATCGATTTGAAATCGTTCAAAATAGAAGCAATATTAATAAAAGCGAATAATAAAATTTCGTCGTTTTTATGATGTTTTACGCGTTAAAACGCAGATTAAAGCTCAAAACGTGCTGTTATGCTAAAATAAGCATTTTCAAGCATTTTAGATCGTTGAAATCGTTCAAATAGAAGCAATATTAATAAAAAACAGATAATAAAAAATTCGTCGTTTTTATGCTGTTTTGCGTTAAAGCAGATTAAAGCTCAAAACGTGCTGTTTTGCTAAAATAAGCATTTTCAGCATTTTAGATCGTTGAAATCGTTCAAATAGACGCAATATTAATAAAACGAATAATAAAAATTCGTCGTTTTTATGCTGGAAATTTTACGCGTTAAAACGCAGATTAAAGCTCAAAACGTGCTGTTTTGCTAAAATAAGCATTTTCAAGCATTTTAGATCGTTGAAATCGTTCAAATAGAAGCAATATTAATAAAAACGAATAATAAAAATTCGTCGTTTTTATGCTGTTTTACGCGTTAAAGAAACGCAGATTAAAGCTCAAAACGTGCTGTTTTGCTAAAATAAGCATTTTTCAAGTATTTTTAGATCGTTGAAATCGTTCCAAATAGAAGCAACGTAATAAAAAACGAATAATAAAATTTCGTCGTTTTTATGCTGTTTTACGCGTTAAAACGCAGATTAAAAACTCAAAACGTGCTGTTTTGCTAAAATAAGCATTTTCAAAGCATTTTTAGATCGTTGAAATCGTTCAAATAGACGCAATATTAATAAAAACGAATAATAAAAATTTCGTCGTTTTTATGCTGTTTTACGCGTTAAAACGCAGATTAAAAGCTCAAAACGTGCTGTTTTGCTAAAATAAGCATTTTCAAGCATTTTAGATCGTTGAAATCGTTCAAATAGAAGCAATATTAAAAACGAATAATAAAAATTCGTCGTTTTTATGCTGTTTTACGCGTTAAAACGCAGATTAAGCTCAAAACGTGCTTTTAACAAATAAAGCATTTTCAAGCATTTTAGATCGTTGAAATCGTTCAAATAGAAGCAATATTAATAAAAAGCGAATAATAAAAAATTCGTCGTTTTTATGCTGTTTTACGCGTTAAAACGCAGATTAAAGCTCAAAACGTGCTGTTTTAACAAAATAAGCATTTTCAAGCTACATTTTTAGATCGTTGGAAATCGTTCAAATAGACGCAATATTAATAAAAACAAATAATAAAAATTTCGTCGTTTTTATGCTGTTTTTACGCGTTAAAACGCTGATTAAAGCTCAAAACGTGCTGTTTTGCTAAAATAAGCATTTTCAAGTATTTTTAGATCGTTGAAATCGTTCAAATAGACGCAATATTAATAAAAACGAATAATAAAATTCGTCGTTTTTATGCTGTTTTGCGCGTTAAAACTCAGATTAAAGCTCAAAACGGTAGTTTTGCTAAAATAAATTTTCAAGCATTTTAGATCGTTGAAATCGTTTGGAAATAGAAGCAATATTAATAAACGAATAATAAAAATTCGTCGTTTTTATGCTGTTTTACGCGCGCGTTAAAACGCAGATTAAAGCTCAAAACGTGCTGTTTTTGCTAAAATAAGCATTTTCAGAAGCATTTAGATCGTTGAAATCGTTCAAATAGAAGCAATATTAATAAAAACGAATAATAAAAATTTCGTCGTTTTTTATGCTGTTTTACGCGTTAAACGCAGATTAAAACTCAAAACGTGCTGTTTTGCTAAAATAAGCATTTTCAAGCATTTTTAGATCGTTGAAATCACGTTCAAATAGACGCAATATTAATAAAAACGAATAATAAAAATTTAAATCGTTTTATGCTGTTTTACGCGTTAAAACGCAGATTAAACAAAACGTGCTGTTTTTGCTAAAATAGCATTTTCAAGCATTTTAGATCGTTGAAATCGTTCAAATAAGCAAAATATTAATAAAAACGAATAATAAAAAATCGTGGTTTTGCGCTTGTTTTTGCGCGTTAAAGCGCAGATTAAAGCTCAAAAGCGGTGCTGTTTTGCTAAAATAAGCATTTTCAAGCATTTTGGAGCCGTTGAAATCGATTCAAATAGAAGCAATATTAATAAAAACGAATAATAAAAATTTCGTCGTTTTTATGCTGTTTTTTACGCGTTAAAACGCAGATTAAAGCTCAAAACGTGCTGTTTTGCTAAAATAAGCATTTTCAAGCATTTTAGATCGTTGAAATCGTTCAAATAGACGCAATATTAATAAAAACGAATGGCAAAATATCGTCGTTTTATGCTGTTTTACGCGTTAAAACGCAGATTCATCAAAACGTGCTGTTTTGCTAAAATAAGCATTTTCAAGCATTTTAGATCGTTGAAATCGTTCAAATAGACGCAATATTAATAAAAAACGAATAATAAATTTCGTCGTTTTATGCTGTTTTACGCGTTAAAACGCAGATTAAACTCAAATCGTGCTGTTTTGCTAAAATAAGCATTTTTCAAGCATTTTAAATCGTTAAAGTCGTTCAAATAGACGCAATATTATTAAAACGAATAATAAAAATTCGTCGTTTTTATGCTGTTTACACTGGCAGATTAAAAGCTCAAAACGTGCTGTTTTGCTAAAATAAGCATTTTTCAAGCTTTAGATCGTTGAAATCGTTCAAAATAGACGCAATAAAATAAAAACGAATAATAAAAATTTCGTCGTTTTATGCTGTTTTACGCGCGTTAAAACGCCAGAATGAACTCAAAACGTGCTGTTTTGCTAAAATAAGCATTTTTTCAAGCATTTTTAGATCGTTGAAATCGTTCAAATAGAAGCAATATTAATAAAAACGAATAATAAAAATTCGTCGTTTTTATGCTGTTTTACGCGTTAAAACGCGAAGATTAAAACTCAAAACGTGCTGTTTTGCTAAAATAAGCATTTTTCAGCATTTTTAGATCGTTGGAAATCGTTCAAATGAAACAATATTAATAAAAACGAATAATAAAAAGATTTCGTCGTTTTTATGCTGTTTTACGCGTTAAAACGCAGATTAAAAGCTCAAAACGTGCTGTTTTGCTGAAATCAGCAATTTCAAGCATTTTAGATCCGTTGAAATCGTTCAAATAGACGCAATAAAATAAAAACGAATTATAAAAATTTCGTCGTTTTATGCTGTTTTACGCGTTAAAACGCAGATTAAAGCTCAAAACGTGCTGTTTTGCTAAAATAAGCATTTTCAAGCATTTTTGAATCGGTGAAATCACGTTCAAATAGAAGCAATATTAATAAAAAACGAATAATAAAATTTCGTCGTTTTTTTATGCTGTTTTTACGCGTTAAAACGCAGATTAAAAGCTCAAAACGTGCTGTTTTGCTTTAAAATAAGCATTTTCAGCATTTTAGATCGTTGGAAATCCTTTCAAATAGACGCAATATTAATAAAACAAATAATAAAAATTTCGTCGTTTTTATGCTGTTTTACGCGTTAAACGCTGATTAAACTCAAAACGTGCTGTTTTGCTAAAATAAAAGCATTTTCAAGTATTTTAGATCGTTGAAATCGTTCAAATAGACGCAATATTAATAAAAACGAATAATAAAAAATTCGTCGTTTTTATGCTGTTTTACGCGTTAAAACGCAGATTAAGCTCAAAACGTGCTGTTTGCTAAAATAAGCATTTTCAAGCATTTTAGATCGTTGAAATCGTTCAAATAAAGCAATGAAAAAACGAATAATAAAAATTCGTCGTTTTTATTAGCATTTTTACGCGTTAAAAACGCAGATTAAAATAAAACGTGCTGTTTTGCTAAAATAAAGCATTTTCAATCATTTTAGATCGTTGGGAAATCGTTCAAATAGAAGCAATATTAATAAAAACGAATAATAAAAATTTCGTCGTTTTTATACTTATTTTACGTTAAAACGCAGATTAAAGCTCAAAACGTGCTGTTTTGCTAAATAAGCATTTTCAAGCATTTTAGATCGTTGAAATCGTTCAAATAGACGCAATAATAATAAAAAACGAATAATAAAAATTTCGTCGTTTTTTATGCTGTTTTACGTTAGAACGCAGATTAAGCTCAAAACGTGCTGTTTGCTAAAATAAGCATTTTTCAAAGCATTTTAGATCGTTGAAATCGTTCAAATAGAAGCAATATTAATAAAAACGAATAATAAAATTTCGTCGTTTTTATGTTTGCGTTAAAACGCAGATTAAAGCTCAAATCGTGCTGTTTTGCTAAAATAAGCATTTTCAAGCATTTTAGATCGTTGAAATCGTTCAAGTAGTCAATATTAATAAAACGAATAATAAAAAAATTCGTCGTTTTTATGCTGTTTTACGAGTTAAAACGCAGATTAAAGCTCAAAACGTGCTGCTTTGTTAAAATAAGCATTTTGAAACATTTTAGATCGTTGAAATCGTTCAAATAGAAGCAATATTAATAAAAAACGAATAATAAAAATTCGCCGTTTTATGCTGTTTTACGCGTTAAAACGCAGATTAAAACTCAAAACGTGCTGTTTGCTAAAGGCAAAGCATTTTCAAGCATTTTAGATCGTTGAAATCGTTCAAATAGACGCAATAATAAAAACGAATAATAAAAATTTCGTCGTTTTATGCATTTTACGCGTTAAACGCAGATTAAAGCTCAAAACGTGCTGTTTTGCTAAAATAAGCATTTTCAAGCATTTTTAGATCGTTGGAAATCGTTCAAATAGAAGCAATATTAATAAAAACGAATAATAAAAATTCGTCGTTTTTATGTTTTGTTTTACGCGTTAAAACGCAGATTAAAGCTCAAAACGTGGTGTTTGCTAAAATAAGCATTTTCAAGCATTTTAGACCGTTGAAATCCCGTTCAAATAGACGCAGCCAAAATAAAAACGAATAATAAAAATTTCGTCGTTTTTTTATGCTGTTTTACGCGTTAAAACGCAGAATAAAGCTCAAAACGTGCTGTTTTTTGCTAAAATAAGCATTTTCAAGCATTTTAGATCGTTGAAATCGTTCAAATAGACGCAATATTAATAAAAACGAATAATAAAGAATTTCGTCGTTTTTATGCTGTTTACGCGTTAAAACGCAGATTAAAAGCTCAAATCGTGCTGTTTTGCTAAAATAAGCATTTTCTAAGCATTTTAGATCGTTGAAATCGTTCAAATAGAAGCAATATTAATAAAAGCGAATAATAAAAAATTTCGTCGTTTTATGATGTTTTACGCGTTAAAACGCAGATTAAGCTCAAAACGTGCTGTTTTGCTAAAATAAGCATTCTCAAGCGTATTTTAGATCGTTGAAATCGTTCAAATAGAAGCAATATTAATAAAAACGAATAATAAAAAATTCGTCGTTTTATGCTGTTTACGCGTTAAAACGCAGATTAAAGCTCAAAACGTGCTGTTTTGCTAAAATAAGCATTTTCAAGCATTTTAGATCGTTGAAATCCGTTCAAATAGACGCAATATTAATAAAAACAAATAATAATAAAAGAATTTCGTCGTTTTTATGCTGTTTTACGCGTTAAACACTGATTAAAGCTCAAACATGCTGTTTTGCTTTAAAATAAGCATTTTCAAGTATTTTAGATCGTTGGAAATCGTTCAAATAGACGCAATATTGTAAAAAACGAATAATAAAAATTCGTCGTTTTATGCTGTTTTACGCGTTAAAACGCAGATTAAAGCTCAAACGTGCTGTTTTTGCTAAAATAAGCATTTTCAAGCATTTTAGATCGATTGATATCGTTTAAATAGAAACAATATTAATAAAAACGAATAATAATAAAAATTCGTCGTTTTATGCTGTTTTACGCGTTAAACGCAGATTAAGCTCAAAACGTGCTGTTTTTGCTAAAATAAGCATTTTCAAGCATTTTTAGATCCACGTTGAAATCGTTCAAAATAGACGCAATATTAATAAAAACGAACAATAAAAATTCGTCGTTTTATGCTGTTTTACGCGTTAAAACGCAGATTAAAGCTCAAAACGTGCTGTTTTGCGAAAATAAGCATTTTTCAAGCATTTTAGATCGTTGAAATCGTTTAAATAGAAGCAATATTAATAAAAACGAATAATAAAAATTTCGTCATTTTTATATATGCTTTTACGCGTTAAGGCAGATTAAAGCCAAAACGTGCTGTTTTGCTAAAATAAAAGCATTTTCAAGCATTTTAGATCGTTGAAATTGCTCAAATAGATTTACCAATATTAATAAAAACGAATAATAAAAATTTCGTCGTTTTATGCTGTTTACGCGTTAAAACGCAGAATAAAAGCTCAAAACGTGCTGTTTTAGCTAAAATAAGCATTTTCAAAGCATTTTTAGATCGTTGGTGTTCAAATAGAAGCAGCGTAATAAAACGAATAATACTTCGTCGTTTTATGCTGTTTTACGCGTTAAAACGCAGATTAAAACTCAAACGTGCTGTTTTGCTTAAAATAAGCATTTTTCAAGCATTTTTAGATCGTTGAAATCCGTTCAAATAGACGCAATATTAATAAAACGAATAATAAAAAATTCGTCGTTTTATGCTGTTTACGCGTTAAAACGCAGATTAAAAGCTCAAAACGTGCTGTTTGCTAAAATAAGCATTTTCAAGCATTTTAGATCGTTACGTCGTTCAAATAGAAGCAATATTAATAAAAAGCGAATAATAAAAATTTCGTCGTTTTTATGCTGTTTTTACGCGTTAAAACGCAGATTAAAACTCAAAACGTGCTGCTTTGCTAAAATAAGCATTTTCAGCATTTTAGATCGTTGAAATCGTTCAAATAGAAGCAATAGTAATAAAAACGAATAATAAAAAATTCGTCGTTTTATGCTGTTTTAGCGTTAAAACGCAGATTAAAGCTCCGACATTAACATTTTTTGCTTTAAAATAAGCATTTTCAAGCATTTAGATCGTTGAAATCGTTCAAATAGACGCAATAATATTAATAAAAAGCAAAATAATAAAAATTTCGTCGTTTTTGTATGTTTTACGCGTTAAAACTGATTAAAGCTCAAAACGTGCTGTTTTGCTAAAATAAGCATTTTCAAGTATTTTTAGATCGTTGAAATCGTTCAAATAGACGCAGTATTTATTAAAAACGAAGATAATAAAAATTCGTCGTTTTTTATGCTGTTTTACGCGTTAAAACGCAGATTAAAGCTCAAAACGTGCTGTTTTGGCACAAAATAAGCATTTTCAAGCATTTAGATCGTTGAAATCGTTCAAATAGAAGCAATATTAATAAAAAACGAATAATAAAAATTCGTCGTTTTATGCTGTTTTACGCGTTAAAACGCGCGAATTAAAGCTCAAAACGTGCTGTTTTTGCTAAAATATCGCTTATTTTGAAGCATATTAGATCGTTGCGGGAAATCGTTCAAATAGAAGCAATATTAATAAAAACGAATAATAAAAATTTCGTCGTTTTATGCTGTTTTTACGCGTTAAAACGCAGATTAAAGCTCAAAACATTTGATGCTGTTTTGCTAAAATAAGCATTTTCAAGCATTTTAGGTCGTTAAATCGTTCAAATGACGCAATATTAATAAAAACGAATAAAAAAATTTCGTCGTTTTTATGCTGTTTTACGCGTTAAACGCAGATTAAAGCTCAAATCATTGCTGTTTTTGCTTCAAAATAAGCATTTTCAAACGTACGATCCGTTTGAAATAGTTCCAAATAGAATCAATATTAATAAAAACGAATAATAAAATTTCGTCGTTTTATGCTGTTTTACAGTTAAAACGCGCAGATTAAAGCTCAAAACGTGCTGTTTTTGCTTTTAAAAAAAAGCATTTTCAAAACATTTTAAATCCCTTGGGAAAACGTTTTTAAAAAGACGCAATAAAAAAACGGTAAAAGAAAATTTTTTTTTTTTGTGCTTTACGCGTTAAAACGCGTTAAAACTCAAAACGTGCTGTTTTTTCCCAAAATAATCATTTTCAAAACATTTTAGATCATTGGGGAAAAGTTTTAAAAGGGAAACAATAATAAAAAGAATGGCAAAAATTCGTCGTTTTTTTGCTGTTTTGCCATTAAAAAAGCAGATTAAAACTCAAAACGGCCTGTTTTTGCTAAAATAAACATTTTTTAAAACATTTTTTGTCGTTGGGGAAAACGTTTTAAAAAGGCAAAATTAATAAAAACAAAATAAAAATTTTTGTTTTTTTGCCCTTTTTCGCGTTAAACCGAATTTAAAAAAACAAAACGTGCCTTTTGCTAAAAAAAGATTTTCCAAACTTTTTTAAAACGAAATGCCCAAAAAAAGCAATAATTTAAAAAAAACGGGAAAAATAAAAAATTTTGTCGTTTTTTTTGCTGTTTACGCGTTAAAACGCGAATAAAACAAACGATGTATTTTGCGCAAAATATGCATTTTCAAGCATTTTTAGATCATTGAAATCGTTCGATAGACGCAATAATAATAAAACAGTGTAAAGAACGTCGTTTTATGCTGTTTACGCGGGTAAAACGCGGGGTAAAGCTTTCAAACGTGCTGTTTTGTAAAATAAGCATTTTCAGCATTTTAAATCGTTGAAATCGTTCAAATGTAGACGCAATATTAATAAAGCGAACCGTAAAATTTCGTCGTTTTGTAACGGCTTTACTGCGTAAAACTTGCAGATTAAGCTCAAAACGTTGCTGTTTTGCTTCAAAATAATCATTTCCAGAAGCATTTGCCCAGATCGTTGAAATCGTTCAAATAGAAACATGTAATAAAAACGAATGGCGAAATTGCGTCGTTTTTATACTGTTTTGTTAAACGCGAATTGAAACTCAAACGTGCTGTTTTGCGCAAATAAGCATTTCAGCATTTTAGATCGTTGAAATCGTTCAAATAGACGCAATAGTAATAAAAACGAATAATAAAATTTCGTTTATGCTGTTTTGCGTTAAACGCTGATTAAGCTCAAAACGTGCTGTTTTATAAAACAAAGCATTTTCAAGCATTTTGGAATCGTTGGAAATCAGATTAAATAGACGCAATGACCAAAAACGAATAATAAAATTTCGTCGGTTTTGCTGTTTTACGCGTTAAAACGCAGAATAAAGCTCAAAACGTGCTGTTTTGCTAAGAATAAGCATTTTGAAAGCATTTTTACAGATCGTTGAAATCGTTCCGTCGAAGCGGTATTGCAGCTGGCAAACGTTAATAAAAAATTCGTTTTATGCTGTTTTGCCGCCGTTAAACGCAGATAATCAAAACGATGCTGTTTTGCTAAAATAAGCATTTCAAGCATTTTAGATCGTTGGAAATCGTTCCGTGGGCGCAATATTGGTAAAACCCGAATAATAAAAAATTTCGTCGTTTTGGCGCTTGCGTTAAAACGCGGGAATCAAACTCAAAACGTGCTGTTTTGCTTTAAAATATGCATTTTCAAGCATTTTTAGATCGTTGAAATCGTTCAAATAGACGCAATAGTAATAAAACAGATAATAAAATTTCGTCGTTTTATGCTGTTTTACGCGTTAAAACGCAGAATAAAGCTCAAACGATTAACATTTTGCTAAAATAAGCATTTTCAAGCATTTTAAATCGATTTGAAATCACGTTCAAATAGACGCAATATTAATAAAAACGAATAATAAAAATTTCGTCGTTTTACAGCAGCAACTGCGCGTGCGCAGATTAAAATAAAGCAGTAGCTGTTTTACGCTAAAATAATCCTTTCAAACATTTTAGATCGTTGAAATCGTTCCAAATGAAACAATAATAAAAACGAATAATAAAAAAATCGTCGTTTTATACTGTTTTGCGGTAAAACGCGGTCGCCAAAACGTAACTGTTTTGCTAAAATCACTTTGATACCAGCATTTAAGATCGTTGAAATCGTTCAAATAGACGCAATAATAATAAAACGAATAATAAAAATTTTGTCGTTTTATGCTGTTTTACGCGATTAAAACTGCTTTGATTAAAAACTCAAAACGTGCTGTTTGCCTGAAATAAGCATTTTCAGCGTTTTAGATCGTTTAGGAAATCGTTCAAACCAGACGCAATATTAATAAAACAAATAATAAAAATTTCATCGTTTTATACCGTTTTGCTGTTAAAACGCAGAATAAAAACTCAAAACGTGCTGTTTTACTAAAATAAAGCATTTTCAAGCATTTGGAATCGTTGAAATCGTTAAATAGAAGCAATAATAAAAACGATTAATAAAAATTCGTCGTTTTATGCTGTTTACGCGTTAAAACGCAGACTAAAGAAGCTCAAAACGTGTATTTTGTAAAATAAGCATTTTCAAGCGTGCAGATCGTTGAAATCGTTCAAATAGACATAATATTAATAAAACGAATAATAAAATTTCGTTTTATGCTGTTTGCGCGTTAAACGCAGATTAAGCTCAAAACGTGCTGTTTTTGCTAAAATAAAGCATTTTCAAAGCATTTAGATCGTTGAAATCGTTCCGTCGTAATATTAATAAAACGAATAATAAAAATTCGTCGTTTTTATGCTGTTTTGCGCCGTTAAACGCAGATTAAAACTCCGCAAAACGTGCTGTTTTGCTAAAACCGGCTCTCAAGCATTTTAGATCGTTAATCGTTCGTAGGCGTATTAATAAAAGCGAATATTAAAAATTTCGTCGTTTTATGCTGTTTTAGCGTTAAAACGCGATTAAAGCTAAACGTTGTTTTGCTAAAATAAAGCATTTTCAAGATTTTTAGATCGTTGAAATCGTTCAAATAGAAGCAATATTAATAAAACGAATAATAAAAATTCGTCGTTTTTATGCTGTTTTACGCGTTAAAACGCAGAATTAAACTCAAAACGTCTGTTTTGCTAAAATAAGCATTTTCAAGCATTTTAGATCGTTGAAATCGTTCAAATAGAAGCAATATTAATAAAAACGAATAATAAAAATTCGTCGTTTTTATGCTGTTTTACGCGTTAAAACGCAGATTAAAGCTCAAAACGTGCTGTTTTGCTAAAATAAGCATTTTCAAGCATTTTAGATCGTTGAAATCGTTCAAATAGACGCAATATTAAAAAACGAATAATAAAAATTTCGTCGTTTTTATGCTGTTTTACGCGTTAAACGCAGATTAAAACTCAAAACGATGCTGTTTTGCTTAAAATAAGCATTTTCAAGCATTTTAGATCGTTGAAATCGTTCAAATAGAAGCAATATTAATAAAACGAATAATAAAAATTCGTCGTTTTTATGCTGTTTTACGCGTTAAAACGCAGATTAAAGCTCAAACGTGCTGTTTTGCTAAAATAAGCATTTTCAAGCATTTTAGATCGTTGAAATCGTTCAAATAGAGCAATATTAATAAAGCGAATAATAAAAATTCGTCGTTTTTTATGCTGTTTTACGCGTTAAAACGCAGATTAAAGCTCAAAACGTGCTGTTTTGCTAAAATAAGCATTTTCAAGCATTTTAGATCGTTGAAATCGTTCAAATAGACGCAATATTAATAAAAACGAATAATAAAAATTAGTCGTTTTTATGCTGTTTTACGCGTTAAAACGCAGATTAAAGCTCAAAACGTGCTGTTTTGCTAAAATAAGCATTTTCAAGCATTTTAGATCGTTGAAATCGTTCAAATAGAAGCAATATTAATAAAAACGAATAATAAAAATTCGTCGTTTTATGCTGTTTTACGCGTTAAAACGCAGATTAAAACTCAAAACGTGCTGTTTTGCAAAATAAGCATTTCAAGCATTTTAGATCGTTGAAATCGTTCAAATAGACGCAATATTAATAAAAACGAATAATAAAAATTCGTCGTTTTTATGCTGTTTTACGCGTTAAAACGCGATTAAAACTCAAAACGTGCTGTTTTGCTAAAATAAGCATTTTCAAGCATTTTAATCGTTGAAATCGTTCAAATAGAGCAATATTAATAAAAACGATAATAAAAAATTCGTCGTTTTATGCTGTTTTACGCGTTAAACGGATAACTCAAAACGTGCTGTTTTGCTAAAATAAGCATTTTCCATTTTAGATCGTTGAAATCGTTCAAATAGACGCAATATAAAAACGAATAATAAAAATTTCGTATGCTGTTTGCGCGATTAAACCAAAACGTGCTGGTAACATTTTCAGCATTTTAATCGTTAATGTTCATAGAAGTAATAAAAACGAATAATAAAAATCGTCACGTTTTGATGCCTGTTTTACTTTCGGGAAAACGAATAAAGAAATAAAACGTCGTTTTTAAAAGCATTTTCCGCATTTTAACGGAATCTCAAAAG
>NW_027047452.1:0-14817 GCF_025399875.1 Dalotia coriaria
TAAAACGATTAAATCCTGCTTTAGTAAAAATTTCAAGTGTTTTGCTAAAATAGATTTTAACATTTTAACGTTAAACGTTACGAATTAAAAACAATAAAAAAATTTTATGTTTTTCCGTTAAGCGTTAAAGCTCAAACGGCGTTTAAAATAAGATTTTAGCATTTTATCGTTGAAACGTTCAAAAGAGCAATATTAAAACAATATAAAACGCGTTTTGTGTTTTACGCGTTAAACGCAGATAGCTCAAAACGGTGTTTTAAAATAGCTTTAGTTTGATCGTTAAATCGTTCAAATACAATATAAAAGAATATAAATTGTCGTTTTATGTGTTTACGCGTTAACGCAGATTAAGCTAAACGTGTGTTTTGCTAAAATGCATTTTAGCATTTTAGATCGTTGAAATCGTTCAAAGACGCATATTAATAAAACAATAATAAAAATTCGTCGTTTTATGTGTTTTACGCGTAAAACGCAGATTAAAGCTCAAAACGCTGTTTTCAAAATAAGCATTTTCAAGCATTTTAGATCGTAAAATCGTTCAAATAGACGCATATTAATAAAACGAATAAAAAAATTCGTCGTTTTATGCTGTTTTAGCGTTAAAACGCAGATTAAAGCTCAAACGTGCTGTTTTGTAAAATAAGCATTTCGCATTTTAGATCGTGAAATCGTTCAAATAGACAATATTAATAAAAAACGAATAATAAAATTGCGTTTTATGCTGTTTACGCGTTAAAACGCAGATAAAAGCTCAAACGTGCTGTTTTGCAAATAAGCATTTTCAAACATTTTAGATCGTTGAATCGTTCAAAAGAGCCATTAATAAAACGAATAAAAAAATTCGCGTTTTATGCTGTTTTACGCGTTAAAACGCAGATTAAAGCTCAAAACGTGCTGTTTTGCTAAAATAAGTTTTCAAGCATTTTAGATCGTTGAAATCGTTCAAATAGAAGCAATATTAATAAAAAACGAATAATAAAAATTCGTCGTTTTTATGCTGTTTTACGCGTTAAACGCAGATTAAAGCTCAAAACGTGCTGTTTTGCTAAAATAAGCATTTTCAAGCATTTTAGATCGTTGAAATCGTTCAAATAGACGCAATATAATAAAAACGAATAATAAAAATTTCGTCGTTTTTATGCTGTTTTACGCGTTAAAACGCAGATTAAAGCTCAAAACGTGCTGTTTTGCTAAAATAAGCATTTCAAGCATTTTAGATCGTTGAAATCGTTCAAATAGACGCAATATTAATAAAAACGAATAAAAAATTCGTCGTTTTATGCTGTTTTACGCGTTAAAACGCAGATTAAAGCTCAAACGTGCTGTTTTGCTAAAATAAGCATTTTCAAGCATTTTAATCGTTGAAATCGTTCAAATAGAACAATATTAAAAAACGAATAATAAAAATTCGTCGTTTTATGCTGTTTTACGCGTTAAAACGCAGATTAAAGCTCAAAACGTGCTGTTTTGCTAAAATAAGCATTTTCAAGCATTTTAGATCGTTGAAATCGTTCAAATAGACGCAATATAATAAAACGAATAATAAAATTCGTCGTTTTATGCTGTTTTACGCGTTAAAACGCAGATTAAAGCTCAAAACGTGCTGTTTTGCTAAAATAAGCATTTTCAAGCATTTTAGATCGTTGAAATCGTTCAAATAGACGCAATATTAATAAAAACGAATAATAAAATTCGTCGTTTTATGCTGTTTTACGCGTTAAAACGCAGATTAAAGCTCAAACGTGCTGTTTTGCTAAAATAAGCATTTTCAAGCATTTTAGATCGTTGAAATCGTTCAAATAGAAGCAATATTAATAAAACGAATAATAAAAATTCGTCGTTTTATGCTGTTTTACGTTAAAACGCAGATTAAAGCTCAAAACGTGCTGTTTTGCTAAAATAAGCATTTTCAAGCATTTTAGACCGTTGCAATCGTTCAAATAGACGCATATTAATAAAAAACGAATAATAAAATTTCGTCGTTTTATGCTGTTTTACGCGTTAAAACGCAGATTAAGCTCAAAACGTGCTGTTTGCTTAAAAAGCATTTTCAAGCATTTAGATCGTTGAAATCGTTCAAATAAATCATATTAAATAAACGAATAATAAAATTCGTCGTTTTATGCTGTTTTACGAGTTAAAACGCAGATTAAAGCTCAAAACTGCTGTTTTGTTAAAATAAGCATTTTCAAAAAATTTTTAGATCGTTGAAATCGTTCAAATAGAAGGAATATTAATAAAAACGAATAAAAAAAAATTCGTCGTTTTTATGTTTTACGCGTTAAACGCAGATTAAACCTCAAAACGTGCTGTTTCAAAATAAGCATTTTCAAGCATTTTAGATCGTTGAAATCGTTCAAATAGACGCAATATTAATAAAAAACGAATAATAAAAATTTCGTCGTTTTATGCTGTTTTACGCGTTAAAACGCAGATTAAAGCTCAAAACGTGCTGTTTTGCTAAAATAACGCTTTATTTTCAAGCATTTTAGATCGTTGAAATCGTTCAAATAGACGCAATATTAATAAAAACAAAATAATAAAATTTCGTCGTTTTTTATGCTGTTTTACGCGTTAAAACGCAGATTAAAAGCTCAAAACGTGCTGTTTTTGCTAAAATAAGCATTTTCAAGCATTTTAGATCGTTGAAATCGTTCAAATAGACGCAATATTAATAAAAAACAAATAATAAAATTTAAAGTCGTTTTTTATGCTGTTTTACGCGTTAAAACGCTGATTAAAGCTCAAAACGTGCTGTTTGCGAAAATAAGCATTTTCAAGCATTTTAGATCGTTGAAATCGTTCAAATAGACGCACTTAATATTAATAAAACGGGCTGTAAGTGCGTCGTTTTATGCTGTTTTACGCAAAACGCAGATTAAAAAGCTCAAAACGTGCTGTTTTGCTAAAATAAGCATTTTCAAGCATTTTTAAGATCGTTGAAATCGTTCAAATAGAATCAATATTAATAAAAACGAATAATAAAAATTCGTCGTTTTTTATGCTGTTTTACGAGTTAAAACGCAGATTAAAGCTCAAAACGTGCTGTTTTGTTAAAATAACATTTTCAGAAGCATTTTAGATCGTTGAAATCGTTCAAATAGAAGCAATATTAATAAAAACGAATAATAAAAAATTTCGCCGTTTTTATGCTGTTTTACGCGTTAAAACGCAGATTAAAACTCAAAACGTGCTGTTTTGCTAAAATAACCATTTTTGGCAATTTTAGATCGTTGAAATCGTTCAAATAGACGCAATATTAATAAAAACGAATATTAATAAAAATTTCGTCGTTTTTTTATGCTGTTTTACGCGTTAAAACGCAGATTAAAGCTCAAAACGTGCTGTTTTGCTAAAATAAGCATTTCAAGCATTTAGATCGTTGAAATCGTTCAAATAGAAGCAATATTAATAAAAACGAATAATAAAAATTTCGTCGTTTTATGCTGTTTTACGCGTTAAAACGCAGATTAAAGCTCAAAACGTGCTGTTTTGCTAAAATAAGCATTTTCAAGCATTTTTGATCCGTTGAAATCGTTTAAATAGACGCAATAAAAAATAAAAACAGATAATAAAATTTTCGTCGTTTTATGCTGTTTTACGCGTTAAACGCAGATTAAGAAAGCAAAACGTGCTGTTTTGCTAAAATAAGCATTTTTCAAACATTTTAGATCACGTTGCAATCCTCACGTTCAGATAGACGCCAATATTAATAAAAACGAATAATAAAAATTTCGTCGTTTTTATGCTGTTTTGCCGTTAAAACGCAGATTAAAGCTCAAAACGTGCTGTTTTGCTAAAAATAAGCATTTTCAAGCATTTTTAGATCGTTGAAATCGTTTCAAATAGACGCGTAAAATAAAACGAATAATAAAAATTTTTCGTCGTTTTTTATGCTGCATTTACGCGTTAAAACGCAGATTAAAACTCAAACGTGCTGTGCTAAAATAAAATTTTTCAAGCATTTTAGATCGTTTGCAATCGTTCAAATAGACGCAATATTAATAAAAACGAATAATAATTTCGTTTTTATGCTGTTTTTACGCGTTAAAACGCAGATTAAAAGCTCAAAACGTGCTGTTTTGCTAAAATAAGCATTTTTCAGCATTTTAGATCGTTGTTGAAATCGTTCAAATAAAATCCAATATTAATAAAAACGAATAGCGAAATTCGTCGTTTTTTATGCTGTTTTACGGTAAAACGCAGATTAAAGCTCAAAACGTGCTGTTTTGTTAAAATAAGCATTTTCAAACATTTTAGATCGTTGGGGAAATCGTTCAAATAGAAGCAATATTAATAAAAACGAATAATAAAAATTCGTCGTTTTATGCTGTTTACGCGTTAAAACGCAGATTAAACCTCAAAACGTGCTGTTTTGCTTAAATAAGCATTTTCAAGCATTTTAGATCGTTGAAATCGTTCAAATAGACGCAATATTAATAAAAACGAATAATATGTAAAATTTCGTCGTTTTTATGCTGTTTTGCACGCGTTAAAACGCAGATTAAAACTCAAACGTGCTGTTTTAGCAAAATAAGCATTTTCAAGCATTTTAGATCGTTGGAAATCGTTCAAATAGAAGCATTATTAATAAAACGAATAATAAATTCGTCGTTTTGGCTGCTGTTTTACGCGCGTTAAAACGCAGATTAAAACTCAAAACGTGCTGTTTTTGCCTTTCGGCTGGCATTTTCAAGCATTTTAGATCTTTAAAATCGTTCAAATAGACGCAATAAAAATAAAAACGAATAATAAAAATTTCGTCGTTTTTATGCTGTTTACGCGTTAAAACGCAGATAAAGCTCAAAACGATGCTGTTTGCTAAAATAAGCATTTTCAAGCATTTTAGATCGTTGAAATCGTTCAGGAAAATAGACGCAATAGTAATAAAAACGAATAATAAAAATTTCGTCGTTTTATGCTGTTTTACGGAAGTTAAAACGCAGATTAAAGCTCAAAACGTGCTGTTTTGTTAAAATAAACATTTTCAAACATTTTAGATCGTTGAAACCGTTCAAATAGACGCAATAAAATAAAAACGAATAATAAAAATTTCGTCGTTTTATGCTATTTTACGCGTTAAAACGCAGAATAAAACTCAAAACGTGCTGTTTTTGCTAAAATAAGCACACATTTTCAAGCATTTTAGATCGTTGAGGAAATCGTTCAAATAGAAGCGTATTAATAAAAACGAATAATAAAATTTTGTCGTCGTTTTTATACTGTTTTACGCGTTCAAAACGCAGATTAAAGCTCAAAACGTGCTGTTTTGCTAAAATAAGCATTTTTCAAACATTTTAGATCTTTAAAATCGTTCAAATAGACGCAATAAAAATAAAAAACGAATAATAAAATTTCGTCGTTTTATGCTGCATTGGTAAAACTCAAAACGTGCTGTTTTGCACAAAATAAGCATTTTCAAAACTGCATTTTAGATCGTTGGAAATCGTTTCAAATAGGCCGCAATATTAATAAAAACGAATAATAAAAATTTCGTCGTTTTTGTGCTGTTTTTACAAGTTGAAACGCAGATTAAAAGCAAACGTACTGTTTTGTTAAAATAAGCATTTTTCAAACATTTTTAGATCGTTGAAACCGTTCAAATAGACGCAATAAAAATAAAAAACGAATAATAAAATTTCGTCGTTTTATGCTATTTACGCGTTAAAACGCAGAATAAAACTCAAAACGTGCTGTTTTGCTAAAATAAGCATTTTCAAGCATTTTAGATCGTTTGAAATCGTTCAAATAGAAGCAATATTAATAAAAACGAATATAAAATTTCGTCTCGTTTTTATGCTGTTTTACGCGTTAAAACGCAGATTAAAACTCAAAACGTGCTGTTTTGCTAAAATAAGCATTTTCAAACATTTTAGATCGTTTGAAATGTTTCGTGAAACAGCCGTAATAAAAACGAATAATAAAAAATTCGTTTTATGCTGTTTTACACGTTAAAACGCAGATTAAAGCTCAAAACGTGCTGTTTTGCTAAAATAAGCATTTTCAAACATTTAGATCGTTGAAATCATTTCAAATAGACGCAATATTAATAAAAACGAATAATAAAAATTTCGTCATTTTTGCTGTTTTACGCGCGTTAAAACGCAGATTAAAACTCAAAACGTGCTGTTTTGCTAAAATAAGCATTTTCAAGCATTTTAGATCGTTGAAATCGGTCAAATACGACAATATTAATAAAAACGAATAATAAAAATTCGTCGTTTTTTTTATGCTGCTTTACGCGTTAAAACGCAGATTAAAACTCAAAACGTGCTGTTTTGCTAAAATAAGCATTTTTCAAAGCATTTTAGATCGTTGGGAAACCGTTCAAATAGACGCAATGAAAATAAAACGAATAACAAAAATTTCGCGATGATTTTTTATGCTATTTACGCGTTAAACGCAGAATAAAACTTTAAAACGTGCTGTTTTGCTAAAATAAGCATTTTCAAGCATTTTTTAGATCGTTGAAATCGTTCAAGTAGAAGCAATATTAATAAAAACGAATAATAAAAATTTATGCGTCGTTTATGCTGTTTACGCGTTAAAACGCAGATTAAAGCTCAAAAGGTGCTGTTTTGCTAAAATAAGCATTTTCAAGCATTTTAGATCGTTGAAATCGTTCAAATAGAAGCAATATTAATAAAACGAATAATAAAAATTTCGTCGTTTTACATGCTGTTTTACGCGTTAAAACGCTGATTAAAGAAACTCAAAACATTGCTGTTTTGCTAAAATAAGCATTTTTAAAGCATTTTAGATCGTTGAAATCGTTTTAAATGGAGCCCGCAATAACAATAAAAACGAATAATAAAAATTCGTCGTTTAAAAAATTTTGTCGTTTTTATGTTTTACGCGTTAAAAAGCGTTAAAACTCAAACTCTGTTTTCTAAAATCATTTTTAAACATTTTAAATCGTTGAAATGTTAAATAAAACAATATTAAAAACGAAAAATAAAAAAAATTCGTCGTTTTATGCTGTTTTGGGTTAAAAAGCGATTAAAACTCAAAACTCTGTTTTGTTTTAAAAAAATTTTTAAACTTTTGATCGTTGAAATCGTTCAAATAGACAAAAAAAATAAAAAAAGAATAAAAATTTTTTCGTTTTTAAAGCTGTTTACGCGTTAAAAAGCAGATTAAAACTCAAAACGTGCTGTTTTTTTTCTAAAATAAGCATTTTAACATTTTTTGATCGTTGGGAACCTAGACGCAATATTTTAAAAAACGAATAATAAAATTTCGTCGTTTTTTTTTCTGTTTTGCGTTAAAAGCAAAAAGAAAAAAGTGCTGTTTTTCTAAAAAAAGCATTTTTTGCATTTTAGATCGTTGAAATCGTTCAAATAAAACAATATTAAAAAAACGAATAATAAAAAATTCGTCGTTTTTATGCTTTTACGGGGTTTAAAAACCCGATTAAACTCAAAACGTGCTGTTTTTTTAAAAAACATTTTTAAACATTTTTTGGTCTTAAATCGTTTAAATAGAAGCAATAAATAAAAACGTAATAAAAAAAATTTGTCGTTTTTTATGCTGTTTCCCCGTTAAAACGAAATTTTCCCCAAAACGCTGTTTTGCTAAAATAAAAAATTTTCAAGCATTTTTTGATCGTTGAAATCGTTCAAATAGACGCAATATTAATAAAACAATAATAAAAATTTGTCGTTTTTTTTTTTACGCGTTAAAAAAGCGATTTAAAACCAAAACGTCTGTTTTGCAAAATAAAACATTTTCAGCATTTTAGATCGTTGGGGAAAACGTTAAATAGAAGCAATTAATAAAAAAAAAAAAAATTCGTGTTTTTCTGTTTTACGCGTTAAAAAAGCAGATTAAAACTCAAAACGTTTTTGCCAAAAAAAAATTTTTAACTTTTTTTATCTTTAAAAACACGTTCAAATAACCAATAAAATAAAAACGAATAAAAAAATTTCGTCGTTTTATGCTGTTTTACGCGTTAAAACGGAAAAACCAAAAAAGGCTGTTTTGCTAAAAAAAACATTTTCAACATTTTAGATCGTTGAAATCGTTCCAAAAAGAAACCCAAAATTAAAAAAAACGAATAATAAAAATTTCGGTTTTTTTCTGTTTTTCCGTTAAAAACCCGATTAAAACTCAAAACGGCCTAAAAAAACTTTTTTTAACTTTTAGATGTTGGAAAATTTAAATAAAGCATTTTTAAAAAAAACGAATAATAAAAAATTTTGTTTTATCTGTTTTCGCGTTAAAACGCAGTTAAAACTCAAAACGTGCTTTTTGCAAAAAAAAGCATTTTCAAACATTTTAGATCTTTAAAATTTAAATAACCAATAAAAATAAAAAAAAATAAAAATTTCGTCGTTTTATGCTGTTTTTCCGTTAAAACGCAAATTAACTCAAAACGTGCTGTTTCAAAATAACATTTTCAAGCATTTTAGATCGTTGAAATCTTCAAATGAGCAAATAATAAAAACGAATAATAAAATTTTGTCGTTTTTTTGCTGTTTTGGGTTAAAACCAGATTAAAAACTCAAACGTGCTGTTTTTTTAAAATACTTTTTTAAAAAATTTTTGATCGTTGAAACCCTTAAATAAGCAATAAAAATAAAAACGAATAATAAAAATTTCGTTGTTTTTATGCTTTTTACGCGTTAAAAAGAATTAAACTCAAAACGTGCTGTTTTTTAAATAAAGCATTTCAAAGCATTTAGATCGTTGAAATCGTTCAAATAGAAGCAATATTGAATAAAAGCAGATAATAAAAATTCGTGTTTTATGCTGTTTTCGCATTAAAAGCGGGTTAAAAGCTCAAAACGTTCATTTTGCTAAAATAAGCATTTTCAAGCATTTTAGATCGTTAAATCGTTCAAATAGAGCAATTTAATAAAACAATAATAAAAATTCGTAGTTTTATGCTGTTTTACGCGTTAAAACGCGAATTTAAAATCAAAACGTGCTGTTTCTAAAATAAGCATTTTCAAAGCATTTTAGATCGTTGAAATCGTTCAAATAGACGCAATTAATAAAAACGAATAATAAAAATTCGTCGTTTTATGCTGTTTTACGCGTTAAAACGCAGATTAACTCAAAACGTGCTGTTTTGCTAAAATAAGCATTTTCAAGCATTTTTAGATCGTTTGGAAATCGTTAAAATGAGGCAATATAAAAAACGAATAATAAAAATTTCGTCGTTTTGTGCTGTTTTACCGTTAAAACGCAGATTAAGCTCAAAACGTGCTGTTTTGCTAAAATAAGCATTTTCAAATTTTAGATCGTTAAACCGTTCAAAGAAAGTATTAAAAAAAACAATAATAAAAATTTCGTTGTTTTTAATGCTTTTTACGCTGTTAAAACCGATTATAAAACGTGCTGTTTTTGCTAAAATAACATTTTCAAGCATTTTGATCGTTGAAATCGTTAAATCGAAGAATAAAATATTAAAATAAAAAATTTCGTGCGTTTTACTTTTTACGCGTTAAAACGCAGTTAAAACTCAAAACATTCTGTTTTGCTTAAATAAGCATTTTCCAAAGCATTTTTAATCGTTGAAATCGTTAAGTAAATAAATAAAAACGAATAATAAAAATTCGTCGTTTTATGCTGTTTTACGCGTTAAAACGCAGATAAAGCTCAAAACGTGCTGTTTTGCTAAAATAAGCATTTTCAAGCATTTTAGATCGTTGAAATCGTTCAAATGAAGCAATATTATAAAACGAATAATAAAAATTTCGTAAGTTTTGTATTTTTTACGCGTTAAAACGCGATTAAAGCTCAAAAGATGCTGTTTTGCTTAAAATAGCATTTTCAAGCATTTTAGATCGTTGAAATCGTTCAAAAGAAGCAATATTAATAAAACGAATAACAAAAATTTCGTCGTTTTTATGCTGTTTTACGTTAAAACCAGATTAAAGCTCAAAACGTTGTTTTTGCAAATAAGCATTTTCGAAGCATTTTAGATCGTTGAAATCGTTCAAATAGAAGCGAATATTAATAAAAACGAAATATAAAATTCGTCGTTTTGCTGTTTTCGCGTTAAAACGCGATTAAAACTCAAAACGTGCTGTTTTTGCTAAAATAAGCATTTTCAAAAGCATTTTAGATCGTTGAAATCGTTTCAAATGGCGCTAAGCAAAGCGAAAAAATAAAAATTTGTTTTTATGCTCGTTTTACGCGTTAAACGCAGTTAAAGCTCAAAACGGCTGTTTGCTCAAAATAAGCATTTTCAAGCATTTTAGATCGTTGAAATCCGTTCAAATAAACAATATTAATAAAAACGAATAATAAAAATTTCGTCGTTTTATGCTGTTTACGCGTTAAAACGCAGATTAAAGCTCAAAACGTGCTGTTTGCTAAAAATAAAGCATTTTCAAGCATTTTAGATCGTTGAAATCGTTCAATAGAGCAATATTAATAAAAACGAATAATAAAAAAATTCGTCGTTTTATGCATTTTACGCGTTAAAACGCAGATTAAATAAAACGTGCTGTTTGCTAAAATAACATTTTCAAGCATTTTAGATCGTTGAAATCGTTCAAATAGAAGCAATATTGTAAAAACGAATAATAAAATTCGTCGTTTTTTATGCTGTTTACGTTTAGCGCAGTTAAAGCTCAAACGTGCTGTTTAGCACAAATAAGCATTTTCAAGCATTTTGAATCATTGAAATCCCCGTTTGGAAATAGAAGCAATATTAATAAAAACGAATAATAAAAAATTCGTCCCGATTTTTATGCTTTGTTTTTACGCGTTAAAAACGCAGATTAAGAAGCTCAAAACGTGCTGTTTTGCACAAAATAAAAGCATTTTGAAGCATTTTTAAGATTCGTTGAAATCATTTCAAATGGCGCAATATTAATAAAAACGAATAATAAATTTCGTTGTTTTTATGCTGTTTACGCGTTAAACGCAGATTAAAGCTCAAAACATTAACATTTTGCTAAAATATAACATTTTCAAGCATTTTCGTTAGTTTGAAATCACGCGTTTCCAGGCAGACGCAATATTAATAAAAACAAAATAATAAAAATTTCGTCGTTTTTACATGCTGTTTTACGCGTTACGCCGAAACGCAGAATAAAAAGAAGCTCAAAACACGTGCTGTTTTGCTAAAAAGTAAAGCATTTTCAAAACATTTTAGATCGTTGATGTTCAAATAAAACGTAATATTAATAAAACGAATAATAAAAATTCGTCGTTTTTTTTTAGCCAGCACCATTTTTACGCGTTAAAACGCAGATTAAAGCTCAAAACACGTGCTGTTTTAGCACAAAATATAAAGCATTTTTACCGGCATTTAGATTGATTTGAGGGGTGATTTCAGAGTAGACGCAACCAGTAATAAAACGAATAATAAAAATTCGTCGTTTTTTAATACCGAGTTTACGCGTTAAAACGTTAAAACTCAATACGTGCTGTTTTGCTAAAATAAAGCATTTCAGCATTTCGATCGTTGAAATCGTTCGCGATAAACAGTATTAATGAAACGAATAATAAAAATTGCGTCGTTTTATGCTGTTTGCGTTAGCTGAATTAAAGCTCAAAACGTGCTGTTTGCTAAAATAAAAGCATTTTTCAAAGCATTTTAGATCGTTGGGAAATCGCACGTTCAAAATAGAAACAGCCAGTAGCAAAACGAATAAATTCGTCGTTTTATGCTGTTTTACGCGTTAAAACGCAGATTAAATACGTACTGTTTTGTAAAATAGCATTTTAAACGCATTTTTTTTCAGATCGTTAGAAATCGTTTCAAAATAGAAACGTATTAATAAAAAAACGAACCAATACAAATTCCGTAATTTTATGCACGAGTTTTACGCCGTAAAACGCAGATTAAAGCTCAAAAAGGAATTGCTGTTTTGCAGCACAAAATAATCATTTTCAGCATTTTTAGATAGTTGAAATCGTTTCAAAATAAACATGTGTAAAAACGAATAATAAAATTCGTCGTTGCTGTTTATGCGTTAAAACGCAGATTAAAGAAGCTCAAAACATTAGCACCGTATTTGCTGGAAAATAAGCATTTTAGATCGGGCAATCTACGCGTTCAAAATAGACGCAATAGTAATAAAAACGAATAATAAAAAAATTCGTCATTTTATGCTCTTTTACGCCCTTAAAACGCGTTTAAAAACTCAAAACGTGCTGTTTTGCTAAAATAAGTATTTTCAAGCATTTTAGATCGTTGAAATCGCTCAAATAGACGCAATATTAATAAAACGAATAATAAAAAATTTTGTCGTTTTTTTTGCTTTTTCCGTTAAAACGCAGAATAAAACTCCCAAAAAATGCTGTTTTGCTAAAATAAAAACATTTTCAAGCATTTTAGATCGTTGAAATCCCTTCAAATAGAAACAATATTAACAAAAACGAATAATAAAAAAATTTGTCGTTTTTTTTGCTGTTTTACGCGTTAAAACGCAGATTTAAAAAACTCAAAAAGTGCTGTTTTTTTAAAATAAAAACATTTTCAAGCATTTTAGATCGTTGAAATCGTTCAAATAGAAGCAATATTAATAAAAACGAATAATAAAAATTTCGTCGTTTTTTTGCTGTTTTTTCGCGTTAAAACGCAGATTAAACTCAAAAAGTGCTGTTTTGCTAAAATAAACATTTTCAAAGCCCTTTTTTGATCGTAGAAATCGTTCAAAAAAGACCCTAAATAAAAAAGAATAATAAAATTTCGTCGTTTTTTTGCTGTTTTACGCCCTTAAAACGCAGATTAAAAAAACAAAACGTGCTGTTTTTCTAAAATAAGCATTTTTTAAGCAATTTTTTTATCGGGGGAAATCGTTCAAATAGAAGCAATATTTAAAAAAGAATAATAAAAATTTTCTTGTTTTTTTTGATGTTTTACGCGTTAAAAAACCCCAGATTAAAAAAACAAAACGTGCTGTTTTGCTAAAATAAAACATTTTCAAACATTTTTTAAGGAAAACGTTTAAATAGAAGCAATATTAAAAAAAACGAATAATAAAAAAATTTGTCATTTTTTTGGGTCTTTTACGCGTTAAAACGCAGATTAAAACTCAAAACGTGCTGTTTTGCAAAAAAAAGTATTTTTCCCAAACATTTTTTGATCGTTGAAAATTTGCTCAAATAGACGCAATATTTAAAAAAAAGAATAATAAAATTTCGTCGTTTTTTTGCTGTTTTCGCGTTAAAACGCAGAATAAAGCTCAAAAGTGTTTTTTTTGCTAAAATAAGCATTTTTTAAGCATTTTAGATCGTTGAAATCGTTAAATGAAAAAATTTTAAAAAAAAGGAAAAAAAAAATTCGTCCCTTTTTTTTGCGTTTTTACCGGGTTTAAAAAGCAGATTAAAACTCAAAACGTGCTGTTTTTTTCTAAAATAAGCATTTTTTTAAAACATTTTTTGATCGTTGAAATCGTTCAAATAGACGCAATATTAATAAAAACGAATAATAAAAAATTTTGTCGTTTTTTTGCTGTTTTACGCGTTTTAAAAAGCAGATTAAAGCTCAAAACGTGCTTTTTTTTGCTAAAAAAAGCATTTTCAAGCATTTTTTTTGATCGTTGAAATCGTTCAAAATTTTGAAACAATATTAATAAAAACGAATAATAAAAAATTCGTCGTTTTTTTTTCTTTTTACCTTTTAAAAAGCAGATTAAAACTCAAAACGTCTGTTTTGCTTTTAAAAAAAAACCCTTTTCAAGCATTTTAAAATCCCCTTGAAATCGTTCAAATAAACAATATTAATAAAAACGAAAAAAATAAAAATTTCGTCGTTTTTTTGATGTTTTACCCTTAAAAACAGATTAAACTCAAAAAAATTTCTGTTTTGCTAAAATAAAAACATTTTTAAGCATTTTTGATCGTTGAAATCGTTCAAATAAACAATATTAATAAAAAAGAATAATAAAAAATTTTGTCGTTTTTTATGCTGTTTTACGCGTTAAAACCCGATTAAAACTCAAAAAAATTCTGTTTTTAAAATAAGCTTTTTTTAAATTTTTTTAGATCGTTTTAAATCGTTCAAATAAAACGCAATATTAATAAAAACGAATAATAAAAATTCGTCGTTTTTATGCTGTTTTACGCGTTAAAACGCAGATTAAAACTCAAAACGTGCTGTTTTGCTAAAATAAGCATTTTTCATGCATTTTAGATCGTTGAAATCGTTCAAATAGAAGCAATATTAATAAAAACGAATAAAAATTTCGTCGTTTTTATGCTGTTTTACGCGTTAAAACGCAGATTAAAACTCAAAACGTGCTGTTTTGCTAAAAAACAAGCAATTTCAAGCTTTTTAGATCGTTGAAATCGTTCAAAAAAGACGCAATAAATAAAAACGAATAATAAAAATTTCGTCGTTTTATGCTGTTTTACGCGTTAAAACGCAGATTAAAGCTCAAAACGTGCTGTTTTGCAAAATAAGCATTTTCAAGCATTTTTTGATCGTTGAAATCCCTTCAAATAGAAGCAATATTAATAAAAACGAATAATAAAAAATTCGTCATTTTTATGCTGTTTTACGCGTTAAAACGCAGATTAAAGCTCAAAACGTGCTGTTTTGCAAAAAAAAAGCATTTTCAAGCATTTTAGATCGTTGAAATCGTTCAAATAGACGCAATATTAATAAAAACGAATAATAAAAATTTCGTCGTTTTATGCTGTTTTACGCGTTAAAACGCAGATTAAAAGCTCAAAACGTGCTGTTTTGCTAAAATAAGCATTTTCCCAAAAATTTTAGATCGTTGAAATCGTTTTAAATAAAGCAATATTAATAAAAACGAATAATAAAAATTCGTCATTTTTTTGCTGTTTGCGTTAAACGCAGATTAAAGCTCAAAACGTCTTTTGCAAAAAATTTTAAACATTTTCAAA
>NW_027047453.1:0-14817 GCF_025399875.1 Dalotia coriaria
GAAACGTTAAATAAAGTTTTTTAAAAAAATAAATTCCGTTTTATGCGTTTACGTTAAAGCAGTAAAATAAAAAAGTGTTTTTAAAAAACATTTTCGTTTTTAAAGCTGGTCGTTAAAAACGCAAATTAAAAAGTTAAATTCGTCGTTTTAAATGTTTTACGCTTAAACGTTAAACTCAAAAGTTTTTTAAAAAGATTTCAAGCATTTTAGTTGGTCGTTAATTTAAAAACCAAATTAAAAACTAAAATGTTGTTTTTATTTTTTTACGCGTTAAAAGCGATTAAAGTTTAAAAGTGCTTTTTGCAATAAAAAATATAAGCATTTGTCGTTAAACGTTCTAAAAAATATTATAAAAACGAATATAAAATTCCCTTTTTGCTGGGGTTTAAAAAGATTTTCAAAAGGGGTTTTTTTAAATTTAAATTTTCAACATTTAGACTTAATTTAAAAACGAATATTTAAAAAAAACGTTAAATTCGCGTTAGGTTTTAAAACTCAAAACAGATTAAAATAAAACGTTTTTTGCTAAAATGTTTCTCAAGCATTTATTTAAATGTTAATTGAGCTTTAATAAAAAGAATAAAAAAAATTTCGTTTTTGCTTAAGCTTTTACGCAGATTAAATCAAAATTTCATAAAAATAAGATTTTTAAATTTTGATCGTTGAAAGTTCTTTAAAGCTAAAAAAAACGAAAATAAAATTTGTCGTTTTATGTTTTAAGCTTTAAGCAAATAAGCTGAAACGTTTCGCTAAAATAACAATTTAAGAAATTTTTTATCGTTAAACGTTTAAGCCTTAAAAAAACGAATAACAAAAAAACGCGTTTTTAAATTTTAGCTTTTAACGCGATTTAAGCTAAAATGTTTCTAAAATAAGCATTTAAAATTAAAAACGGAAAAATTAAATGGCTTTAATACGTTAAAAAAAATTGCGTTTAAAGCTGTTTTCGCTTAAAAAGATTAAAGCTCAAAGCTTTTTGCTAAAAAATAAGCAATTTTAAATTTTTAAAAAATTTCTAAGCTTTTTTAAAACGAAAATAAAATTTCCCTTTAGCTGTTTTGCGTTTAAAAGCATTAAACTAAAAGTGTGTTTGTAAAAAAAGCATTTTAACATTTAAAACGGGAAAATTAAAAAAGCCTTTTATTTTACGTAAAAATGCGTTTTAGCTTTTACGCGTTTTCCAAAAAGATATTAATAAAACGAATAATAAAAATTCGTCGTTTTATGTTGTTTTACGCGTTAAAAACGCAGATTAAAGCTCAAAACGTGCTGTTTTTGCTAAAATAAGCATTTTCGCTTTTAGATCGTTGAAATCGTTCAAATAGACGCAATAAAATAAAAACGAATAATAAAATTTCGTCGTTTTTTTGCTGTTTTACGCGTTAAAAAGCTGAATAAAGCTCAAAACGTGCTGTTTGCTAAAATAAGCATTTTCAAGCATTTTAGATCGTTGAAATCGTTCAAATAGACGCAATATAATAAAAACGAATAATAAAATTTCGTCGTTTTTATGCTGTTTTACGCGTTAAAACGCAGATTAAAAGCTCAAACGTGCTGTTTTGCTAAAATAAGCATTTTCAAACATTTTAGATCGCTGAAATCGTTCAAATAGACGCAATATTAATAAAAACGAATAATAAAAATTTCGTCGTTTTATGCTGTTTTACGCGTTCAAAACGCAGATTAAAGCTCAAAACTGCTGTTTTGCTAAAATAAGCATTTTCAAGCATTTTGATCGTTGAAATCGTTCAAATAGAAGCAAATTAATAAAAACGAATAATAATAATTCGTCGTTTTATGCTGTTTTACGCGTTAAAACGCAGATAAAACTCAAAACGTGCTGTTTTGCTAAAATAAGCATTTTCAAGCATTTTAGATCGTTGAAATCGTTTTAAATAGAAGCAAATATTAATAAAACGAATAATAAAAAATCGTCGTTTTTCATGCTGTTTTACGCGTTAAAACGCAGATTAAAGCTCAAAACGTGCTGTTTTGCTAAAATAAGCATTTTCAAGCATTTGTGATCGTTGAAATCGTTCAAATAGAAGCAATATTAATAAAAAAAACGAATATTAAAAATTCGTCGTTATTATGCTGTTTTACGCGTTAAAACGCAGATTAAAGCCTCAAAACGTGCTGTTTGCTAAAATAAGCATTTTCAAGCATTTTAGATCGTTGAAATCGTTCAAACAGACGCAAATAAAAATAAAAACGAATAAAAATTTCGTCGTTTTATGCTGTTTTACGCGTTAAAAACGCAGATTAAAGCTGAAAACGTACTGTTTTGCTAAATAAGCATTTTCAAGCATTTAGATCGTTGAAATCGTTCAAATAGACGCAATATTAATAAAAACGAATAATAAAAATTTCGTCGTTTTATGCTGTTTTACGCGTTAAAACGCAGATTAAAAGCTCAAAAACGTGCTGTTTTGCTGCTAAAATAAGCATTTTCAAGCATTTTAGATCGTTGAAATCGTTCAAATAGAGCTTTCAATATTAATAAAAACGAATACCAAAAAATTCGTCGTTTTATGCTGTTTTACGCGTTAAAACGCAGATTAAAGCCTCTCAAAACGTGCTGTTTTGCTAAAATAAGCATTTTCAAGCATTTTAGATCGTTGAAATCGTTCAAATAGACGCAATAAAAATAAAAAAACGAATAATAAAAAATTTCTGTCGTTTTATAAGGTTTCTACGCGTTAAAACGCTTAACAAAAGCTTCCAAAAACGTGCTGTTTTGCTAAAATAAGCATTTTCAAGCATTTTAGATCGTTGAAATCGTTCAACAGACGCAATATTAATAAAAAAAACGAATAATAAAAAATTTCGCCGTTTTATGCTGTTTTACGCGTTAAAAACGCAGTGATTGCCTCAAATGCGCGTTTTGCTACAAAAATGCTACTTCGCTATTTTAGATCGTTGAAATCGTTCAAATAGAAGCTAAATATTAATAAAAAAACGAAATAATAAAAATTTCGTCGTTTTATACTGTTTTACGCGTTAAACGCAGATTAAAAGCTCAAAACGTGTGCTGTTTTGCTAAAATAAAGCATTTTCTGCCATTTTAGATCGTTGGAAATCGTCTAAATAGACGCAATATTAATAAAAACCAATAATGTAAATTCGTCGTTTTTATGCTGTTTTACGCGTTAAAACGTGCAGATTAAAGCTCAAAATATGCCGTTTTGCTAAAATAAGCATTTTCAAGCATTTTGTGATCGTTGAAATCGTTCAAATAGAAGCAATATTAATAAAAACGAATAATAAAAAATTCGTCATTTTTATAAAGCGTTTTTACGCGTTAAAACGCGCAAATTAAAGCTCAAAAACGTGCTGTTTCGCTAAAATAAGCATTTTCAAGCATCTTTTAGGATCGCTGGAAATCGTTCAAATAGACGCACAAAAAAAATGTAAAAACGAATAATTTTTTTTTTTTTGGGGGAAAAAAAAGGGGGTTTTTAAAAAAATTTTTCCCTTTTTTTAAATTTAAAAAAAATTTTTTAAAAAAAAAAAAAAAAAAATTTTTTTTTTTTTTTTTTAAAAAAAAAAAAAACCCCTTTTTTTAAAAATTTTTTTTTAATTTTTTTAAAAAATTTTTTAAAAAAAAAAAAAAAAATTTTTTTTTTTTCCCCCAAAAAAAATTTTAAAAAGGGTTTTTTTAAAAAAAAACCCCTTTTTTTTTTTAAAAAACCCCAAAAAAAAAAAAAAAATTTTTTTTTTTTTTTGGGGGGGAAAAAAAAAATTTTTTTTTTAAAAAAATTTTTTTTAAATTTTTTAAACCAAAAAAAAAACCCAAAAAAAAAAAACGGTTTTTTTTTTTTTTTTTTTAAAAAAAAAAAAGGGAAAAAAAAAGGGGTTTTTTAAAAAAAAAATTTTTAAAAAATTTTAAAAAAAAATTTTAAAAAAAAGAAAATTAAAAAAAATTTTTTTTTTTTTCCCCTTTTTTTCCCGGGGAAAAAGGGTTTTTTTTTAAAAAATTTTTTAAATTTAAAACCGGGGAAAAAAAAAAAAAAAAAATTTAAAAATTTTTTTTTTTCGGTTTTTTTTTAAAAAAAGGGGTTTTTAAAAAAAAATTTTTTTTAAAAATTTTAAACAATTTTAAAAAGGGAAAATTTTTAAAAAAAAAATTTTTTTTATTTTAAAAATTTTTTAAAATTTTTCCCCCGGGGTTTTTTAAAAAAAAATTTTGGTTTTTAAAAAGGAAAAAAAATTTGGTTAAAAAAAAAAAATTTTTTAAAAAAAAAAACCCCCTTTTTTTTCCTTTTTGGTTTTTAAAAAAAATTTTTTTAAAAAAAATTTAAAACAATTTTAAAAAAAAAATTTAAAAAACCCTTTTTTTTTTAAAAAAAAAAAAAAAATTTTTTTAAATTTTTTTAAAAAAATTTTAAAAACCAAAAAATTTTTTTTAAAAAAAAAAAAATTTAAAAAATTTTTAAAAAAAAAAAGGAAATTTTTTAAAAAAAAAATTTAAAAAAGGGGTTTTTTTTTTTTTTTTAAAATTTTTTTTTAAACCTTTTTGGAAAAAAAAATTTTAAAAAAAAAAAACCTTTTTTTTTTTAAAAAAAAAAAGGGGTTTTTTTTTTTTGGGGGTTTTTAAAAAAAAAAAATTTTTTTTTTTAAAAAAATTTTTTTAAAAAGGGAAAATTTAAAAAAATTTTTTTTTTTTAAAAAATTTTTTTTTTGGGGGTTTTCCAAAAAATTTAAAAAATTTAATTTTTTTAAAAAAAAAAAAAAATAAAAAATTCCCCATCGTTTTATGCTGTTTTACGCGTTAAAACGCAGATTAAAGCTCAAAACGTGCTGTTTTGCTAAAATAAGCATTTTCAAGCATTTTAGATCGCGTTGAAATCAAGCTAAATAGAAGCAATATTATAAAAAAACGAATAATGTACCCGTCGTTTTATGCTGTTTACGCGTTAAAACGCAGATTAAAGCTCAAAACCTGCTGTTTTGTATAAAAATAAGCATTTTCAAGCATTTTAGATCGTTGAAATCGTTCAAATAGACGCACATTAATAAAACGAATATTGCAAATTCGTCGTTTTATGCTGTTTGCCGCGTTAAACGCAGATTAAAGCTCAAAACGTGCTGTTTTGCTAAATGCTACTTTTCAAGCATTATATAGACGTTGAAATCGTTCAAATAGAAGCAATATTAATAAAAAAACGAAATAATAAAATTCCTCGTTTTATGTTGTTTTACGCGTTAAAACGCAGATTAAAGCTGAAAACGTACTGTTTTGCTAAAATAAGCATTTTCAAGCATTTTAGATCGTTGAAATTGTTCAAATAGAAGCAATATTAATAAAAAACGAATAATAAAATTTCTGCCGTTTTATGCTGTTTTTACGCGTTAAGTAGATTAAAAGCTCAAAACGTGCTGTTTTGCTAAAATAAGCATTTTCAAGCATTTTAGATCGTTGAAATGTTCAAATAGACGCGCAATATAAATAAAAAACGAATATTAAAAATTCGTCGTTTTATGCTGTTTTACGCGTTAAAAACGGTGATTAAAGCTCAAAACGTGCTGTTTTGCGAAAAATAAAGCATTTTCAAGCATTTTAGATCGTTGAAATCGTTCAAATAGAAGCAATATTGATAAAAAGGAATAATAAGAAATCTGTCGTTTTATGCTGTTTTACGCGTTAAAACGCAGATTAAAGCCTGAAAACGTGCTGTTTCGCTAAATAAGCATTTTCAAGCATTATAGATCGTTGAAATCGTTCAAATAGAAGCAATATTAATAAAAAACGAATAATAAAAATTTCTGTAGTTTTTCTGCTGTTTTACGCGTTAAAACGCAGATTAAAGCCTGCAACGTGTTGTTTTGCTAAAATAAGCATTTTCAAGCATTTTAGATCGTTGAACTGTTTAAATAGAAGCAATATTAATAAAAAAACGAATAATAAAAAATTCGTCGTTTTTATGTTGTTTACGCGTTAAAACGCAGATTAAAGCTCAAAACGTGCTGTTTTGCTAAAATAAAGCATTTTCAAGCATCTTAGATCGTTGAAATCGTTCAAATAGAAGCAATATTAATAAAAACGAATAATAAAAAATCTGTCGTTTTATGTTGTTTTACGCGTTAAAACGCAGATTAAAAGCTCAAAACGTGCTGTTTTAAGGTAAAATAAGATTTTCAAGCATTTAATCACCGTTTAAATCGTTCAAATAGACGCATTGAAAATAAAAACGAATAATAAAAATTCCTGTCGTTTTATGTTGTTTTACGCGTTGAAACGCTGAATAAAGCTGAAAACGTACTGTTTTGCTAAAATACATTTTCTTTAAGCATTTTAGGATCGTTGAAATCGTTCAAATGACGCAATATTAATAAAAACGAATAATAAAAATTCTGTCGTTTTTATAAGTTGTTTTTACGCGTTAAACGCAGATTAAAGCTCAAAAACGTGCTGTTTTGCTAAATAAGCATTTTCACACGATCGTTGAAATCGTTAAAATAGAAGCAATATTAATAAAAAACGAATAATAAAAATTCGTCGTTTTATGCTGTTTACATGTTAAAACGCAGATTTAAGCTCAAACGTGCTGTTTTGCTAAAATAAGCATTTCAAGCATTTTAGATCGTTGGAAATCGTTCAAATAGACGCAATATTAATAAAAAACGAATAATAAAAAATTTCGTCGTTTTATGCTGTTTTACGCGTCAAAACGCGCAGATTAAAGCTCCAAAACGTGCTGTTTTGCTGCTAAAATAAGCATTTTCAAGCATTTTAGATCGTTGAAATCGTTCAAATAGAAGCAATATTAACAAAACGAATAATAAAAATTCGTCGTTTTATGCTGTTTTACGCTGCTAAAATGCGGATTAAAAACCTCAAACGTGCTGTTTGCTAAAATAAGCATTTTCAAGCATTTTAGATCGTTGAAATCGTTCAAATAGACGGCCAAAAATAAAAACGAATAATAAAATTTCGTCGTTTTTATGCTGTTTTTACGTTAAAACGCAGATTAAAAGCTCAAAACGTGCTGTTTTGCTAAAATAAGCATTTTCAAGCATTTTAGATCGTTGAAATCGTTCAAATAGAAGCAATATTAATAAAAAACGAATAATAAAAAATTCGTCGTTTTTATGCTGCTGTTTTACATGTTAAAACGCAGATTTAAGCTCAAAACGTGCTGTTTTGCTAAAATAAGCATTTTCAAGCATTTTAGATCGTTGAAATCGTTCAAATAGACGCCAGCCATTAATAAAAAAACGAATAATAAAATTTCGTCGTTTTTATACAATTTACGCGTCAAAACGGTGATTAAAAGCTCTCAAAACGTGCTGTTTTGCTAAAATAAGCATTTTCAAGCATTTTAGATCGTTGAAATCGTTCAAATAGAAGCAATATTAATTAAAACGAATAATAAAAAATTCGTCGTTTTAGTTGTTTTACGCGTTAAAACGCAGATTAAAACTCAAAACGTGCTGTTTTGCTAAAATAAGCATTTTCAAGCATTTTAGATCGCTGAAATCGTTCAACCAGACGCAATAAAAATAAAAACGAATAATAAAAATTTCGTCGTTTTATGCTGTTTTACGCGTTAAAAACGCAGATTAAAAGCTCAAACGTGCTGTTTTGCTAAAATAAGCATTTTCAAGCATTTTAGATCGTTGAAATCGTTCAAATAGAAGCTACTATTAATAAAAAACGAATAATAAAATCTGTCGTTTTATGCTGTTTTACGCGTTAAAACGCAGATTAAAGCTCAAAATGTGCTGTTTTGCTAAAAATAAGCATTTTCAAGCAATTTAGATCGTTGAATCGTTCAACAGACGCAATAAAAATAAAAACGAATAATAAAAATTGTCGTTTTTATGCCTTTTACGCGTTAAAACGCGCAGAATAAAGCTCAAAACGCGCCGTTTTGCTGCTAAAATAAGCATTTTCAAGCATTTAGATCGTTGAAATCGTTCAAATAGACGCAATATTAATAAAAAACGAATAATAAAAATTTCGTCGTTTTATGCTGTTTTACGCGTTAAAAACGCAGATTAAAGCTCAAAACGTGCTGTTTTGCTAAAATAAGCATTTTCAAGCATTTTGTGATCGCTGGAAATGTTCAAATAGAAGCACATAATAAAAAACGAATAATAAAAATTCGTCGTTTTATGCTGTTTTACGTGTTAAAACGCAGATTAAAGCCTGCAAAACGTGCTGTTTTGCTAAAATAAGCATTTTCAAGCATTTTAGATCGTTGAAATCGTTCAAATAGACGCAATATTAATAAAAAACGAATAATAAAATTTTGCCGTTTTATGCTGTTTTACGCGTTAAAACGCAGATTAAAGCTCAAAACGTGCTGTTTTGCTAAAAATAAGTATTTTCAAGCATTTTAGATCGTTGAAATCGTTCAAATAGGAGGCAATATTAATAAAAAAACGAATAATAAAAATTCGTCGTTTTATGTTGTTTTACGCGTTAAAACGTGCAGGATTAAAAGCTCAAAAACGTGCTGTTTTGCTAAATAAGCATTTTCTAAGCATTTCAGGATCGTTGAAATCGTTCAAATAGACGCAATAAAAAATAAAACGAATAATAAAAATTTCGTCGTTTTATGCTGTTTTACGTTAAAACGCTGATTAAAGCTCAAAACGTGCTGTTTTGCTAAAATAAGCATTTTCTTACATTTTAGATCGTTGAAATCGATCAAATAGAAGCTAAATATTAATCAAAAACAAATAATAAAAAAATTGTCGTTTTATGCTGTTTTACGTTAAAACGTAGATTAAAGCTCAAACGTGCTGTTTTGCTAAAATAAGCATTTTCAAGCATTTTAGATCGTTGAAATCGTTCAAATAGACGCAATAAAAAATAAAAAAAAAAACGAATAATATAAATTCTGTCGTTTTATGCTGTTTTACGCGTTAAAACGCGGTGAATAAAAGCTCAAAACGTGCCGTTTTGCTAAATAAGCATTTTCAAGCATTTTAGATCGTTGAAATCGTTCAAATAGGACGCAATATTAACAAAAAACGAATAATAAAAAATTCTGTCGTTTTATGCTGTTTTACGCGTTAATACGCAGATTAAAAGCTCAAAACGTGCTGTTTTGCTAAAATAAGCATTTTCAAGCATTTTAGATCGTTGAAATCGTCTGCCGACGCATTATTAATAAAAAACGAATAATGCGTACCCCTGTCGTTTTTATGCTGTTTACGCGTTGTTCTATCAAAAGCTCAAAACGTGCTGTCGCTAAAATAAAGCATTTTCAAGCATTTTAGATCGTTGAAATCGTTCAAATAGAAGCAATATTAATAAAAACGAATAATAAAAAATTCGTCGTTTTGGCGTTGTTTTACGCGCTAAACGCAGATTAAAGCTCAAAACGTGCTGTTTTGCTAAAATAAGCATTTTCAAGCATTTTGTGATCGTTGAAATCGTTCAACAGACGCAATAAAAATAAAAAACGAATAATAAAATTTCGTCGTTTTATGCTGTTTTACTACGCGCTAAAACGCGCAGAATAAAGCTCAAAACGTGCTGTTTTGCTAAAATAAAGCATTTTCAAGCATTTTAGATCGCTGGAAATCGTTCAACAGACGCAATATTAATAAAACGAATAATAAAATGTCGTCGTTTTTATGTTGTTTTACGCGTTAAAACGCAGATTAAAGCTCAAAACGTGCTGTTTGCTAAAATAAGCATTTTCAAGCATTTTAGACGTTGAAATCGTTCAAATAGAAGCACATTAATAAAACGAATAATAAAAAATTCGTCGTTTTTATGCGTTGTTTACGCGTTAAAACGCAGATTAAAAGCTCAAAACGTGCTGTTTTGCTAAAATAAGCATTTTCAAGCATTTTAGATCGTTGAAATCGTTCAAATAGAAGCAATATTAATAAAACGAATAATAAAAAAAAATCTCGTCGTTTTATGCTGCCTACGCGTTAAAACGCAGATTAAAGCTCAAAAACGTGCTGTCGGCTAAAATAAGCATTTTCAAGCATTTTAGATCGTTGAAATCGTTCAAATAGACGCAATAAAAATAAAAAAACGAATAATAAAAAATTTCGTCGTTTTTATGCTGTTTACGCGTTAAAACGCAGAATAAAGCTCAAAGCGTGCTGTTTTGCTACAATAAGCATTTTCAAGCATTTTTAGATCGTTGAAATCGTTCAAATGGACGCAATATTAATAAAACGAATAATAAAAATTTCGTCGTTTTATGCTGTTTTACGCGTTAAAACGCAGATTAAAACTCAAAACGTGCTGTTTTGCTTTAAAATAAGCATTTTTCAAACATTTTAGATCGTTGAAAATCGTTCAAAAAAGACGCAATAAAATAAAAAACGAATAATAAAAATTTCGTCGTTTTTGCTGTTTTACGCGTTAAATCGCAGAATAAAGCTCAAAACGTGCTGTTTTGCTAAAATAAGCATTTTCAAGCATTTTAGATCGTTGAAATCGTTCAAAAAACCAATATTAATAAAGCAATAATAAAATTTCGTCGTTTTTATGCTGTTTTACGCGTTAAAACGCAGATTAAAGCTCAAAACGTGCTGTTTTGCTAAAATAACATTTTCAAGCATTTTAGATCGTTGAAATCGTTCAAAAAAGACGCAATATTAATAAAAACGAATAATAAAATTTCGTCGTTTTTATGCTGTTTTACCGTTAAAACGCAGATTAAAAAACTCAAAACGTGCTGTTTTGCTAAAATAAGCATTTTCAAAGCATTTTAGATCGTTGAAAATCGTTCAAAAAAGACAAATTAATTTAAAAAAGAATAATAAAAAATTCGTGTTTTATGCTGTTTACGCGTTAAAACGCAGATTAAAGCTCAAAAGTGCTGTTTTGCTAGAATAAGCATTTTCAAGAACATTTTAGATCGTTTGAAATCGTTCAAATAGACGCAATAAAAATAAAAACGAATAATAACAAATTTCGTCGTTTTATGCTGTTTTACGCGTTAAAACGCAGAATAAAAGCTCAAAACGTGCTGTTTTGCTAAAAATAAGCATTTTCAAGCATTTTAGATCAAGCTGAAATCGTTCAAATAGACGCAATAAAAATAAAAACGTGAATAATAAAAATTTCGTCGTTTTTATGCTGTTTTACGCGTTAAAACGCAGAATAAAGCCTTCCAAAAACGTGCTGTTTTGCTAAATAAGCATTTTCAAGCATTTTAGATCGTTGAACCGTTCAAATAGACGTGCAATATTAATAAAAAACGAACAATAAAAATTTCGTCGTTTTTATGCTGTTTTACGCGTTAAAACGCTGATTAAAGCTCAAAACGTGCTGTTTTGCTAAAATAAGCATTTTCAAGCATTTAGATCGTTGAAATCGTTCAAATAGACGCATTATTAGCAAAAACGAATAATAAAAAATTTCGTCGTTTTTATGCTGTTTTACGCGTTAAAACGCAGATTGGGGTGCTCAAACGTGTTGTTTTGCTAAAATATGCATTTTCAAGCATTTTGTATCGTTAAAATCGTCGCCAGAAGCAATATTAATAAAAACGAATAATAAAAATTCGTCGTTTTATGTTGTTTTACGCGTTAAACGCAGATTAAAGCTCAAAACGTGCTGTTTTTGCTGCTACTAAAATAAGCATTTTCAAGCATTTTAGATCATTGAAATCGTTCAAATAGACGCAATAAAAAATATAAAACGAATAATAAAATTTGTCGTTTTTATGTTGTTTTACGCGTTAAACGCAGAATAAAGCTCAAAACGTGCTGTTTTGCTAAAATAAGCATTTTCAAGCATTTTAGATCGTTGAAATCGTTCAAATAGACGCAATATTAATAAAACGAATAATAAAAATCTGTCGTTTTATGCTTGTTTTACGCGTTAAAACGCAGATTAAAAGCTCAAAAACGCTGTTTTGCTAAAATACATTTTCAAGCATTTTAAATCGCTGAAATCGTTCAAATAGACGCAATATTAATAAAAAAAACGAATAATAAAAAATTCGTCGTTTATATGCTGTTTTACGCGTTAAAATCTGCAGATGCGCCTGCAAACGTGCTGTTTTTGCTAAAATAAGCATTTTCAAGCATTTTAGATCGTTGAAATCGTTCAAATAGGACGCAATATTAATAAAAAACGAATAATAAAAATTTGTCGTTTTATGCTGTTTTACGCGTTAAAACGCAGATTGCGCTCAAAACGTGCTGTTTTGCTAAAATAATCATTTTCAAGCATTTAGATCGTTGAAATCGTTCAAATAGAAGAATATTAATAAAAACGAATAATAAAATTCGTCGTTTTTATAAGCTGTTTACGCGTTAAAACGCATTAAAAGCTCAAAACGCGCTGTTTTGCTAAAATAAGCATTTTCTCAAGCATTTTGTGATCGTTGAAATCGTTCAAATAGACGCAATATTAATAAAAAACGAATAATAAAAATCTGTCGTTTTATGTTGTTTTACGCGTTAAAAACGCAGAGTAAAAGCTCGTAAACGTGCTGTTTTATTAAAATAAGCATTTTCAAGCATTTTAGATCGTTGAAATCGTTCAAATAGAAGCAATATTAATAAAAAACGAATAATAAAACGCCGTTTTATGCTGTTTTACGCGTTAAAACGCAAATTAAAAGCTCAAACGTGCTGTTTTGCTAAAAATAAGCATTTTCAAGCATTTTAGATCGCTGGAAATCGTTCGCCAACAGACGCAATATTAATAAAAAAACGAATAATAAAAAAATTTCGTCGTTTTATGCTGTTTTACGCGTTAAAACGCAGAATAAAAGCTCAAAACGCGTTTTGCTCAAATAAGCATTTTCAAGCATTTTAGATCGCTGAAATCGTTCAAATAGAAGCAATATTAATAAAACGAATAATAGAAACGTCAGTTTTATGCTGTTTTACGCGTTAAAACGCAGATTAAAGCTCAAAAGGGATGTTTTGCTAAATAAGCATTTTCAAGCATTTTTAGATCGCCGGAAATCGTTCAAATAGACGCGCAATATTAATAAAACGAATAATAAAAATTCGTCGTTTTTATGCTGTTTTACGCGCGTTAAAAAACGCAGATTAAAGCACAAAACGTGCTGTTTTGCTAAAATAAGCATTTTCAAGCATTTTAGATCGTTGAAATCGTTCAAATAGAAGGCAATATTAATAAAACGAATAATAAAAATTCGTCGTTTTTATGTTGTTTTATGCTAAACGCAGATTAAAAGCTCAAAACGTGCTGTTTACTAAAAATAAGTATTTTCAAGCATTTTAGATCGCTGGAAATCGTTCAAATAGAAGCAAATATTAATAAAACGAATAATAAAAATTCGTCGTTTTATGCTGTTTTACGCGTTAAAACGCAGGATTAAAAGCCTCAAAAACGTGCTGTTTTGCTAAATAAGCATTTTCAAGCATTTTAGATCGTTGAAATCGTTCCAAATGGACGCAATATTAATAAAAAACGTGAATAAAAATTTCTGTCGTTTTATGTTGTTTACGCGTTAAAAACGCAGGATTAAAGCTCAAACGTGCCGTTTGCTAAAATAAGCATTTTCAAGCATTTTACATCGTTGAAATCGTTCAAATAGAAGCAATATTAATAAAAAAAAACGAATAATAAAAAAATTCGTCGTTTTTATGCTGTTTTACGCGTTAAAACGTGCGATTAAAGCTCAAAACGTGCTGTTTTGCTAAATTAGCATTTTCAAGCATTTTTAGATCGTTGAAATCGTTCAAATAGAAGCAAGTAATATTAATAAAAAACGAATAATAAAAAATTCGTCGTTTTATGTTGTTTTACGCGTCAAAACAGTAGATTAAAGCTCAAAACGTGCTGTTTTGCTAAAATAAGCATTTTCAAGCATTTTAGATCGCTGAAATCGTTCAAATAGACGCAATATTAATAAAACGAATAATAAAAATTCGTCGTTTTTATGCTGTTTTACGCGTTAAAACGCAGATTAAAAGCTCAAAACGTATGTTTTGCTAAAATAAGCATTTTCAAGCATTTTAGATCGTTGAAATCGTTCAAATAGAAGTAATATTAACAAAAAACGAATAATAAAAATTCGTCGTTTTTATGCTGTTTTACGCACCAAACGCAGATTAAAAGCCTCAAAACGTGCTGTTTTTATAAAATAAGCATTTTCAAGCACATTTTTAGATCGTTGAAATCGTCGTTCAAATAGACGCAATATTAATAAAAACGAACAATAAAAATTAGGTCGTTTTATGCTGTTTTACGCGTTAAAACGCAGAATAAAGCTCAAAAACGTGCTGTTTTGCTGTAAATAAGCATTTTCAAGCATTTTAGATCGCTGAAATCGTTCAAATAGAAGCAATATTACCAAAAAAAACGAATAATAAAAAATTCGTCGTTTTTATGCTGTTTCTACCCGTTAAAACGCAAGATTAAAGCCTCAAAAGGGCTGTTTTGTTAAAATAAGCATTTTCAAGCATTTAGATCGTTGAAACCGTTCAAATGGACGCAATATTAATAAAACGAATAATGTAAAATTCTCTGTCGCTTTGCCTTTACGCGTTAAAAACGCAGATTAAAGCTCAAACGCTGTTTTGCTAAAATAAGCATTTTCAAGCATTTTAGATCGTTGAAATCGTTCAAAATAGTAGAAGCAATATTAATAAAAAATCGAATAATAAAAAAATTCGTCGTATTTTATGCTGTTTTGGTACGCGCTAAAACGCAGACAGTTAAAAACGTGCTGTTTTTGCATAAAATAAGCATTTTCGCTTTTAGTCGTTAAACGCAAATAAAGCAAATTTCGAAAATTTCCTTTTTAGTGTTTTCCGTTAAAACGCAAATTAAAATAAAACGGTTTTTAAAATGCTTTTAAAAAATTTTGCGTTAAACGCAATAAAAAACCCAAAAAAACGAAAAAAAAA
>NW_027047454.1:0-14814 GCF_025399875.1 Dalotia coriaria
ATCAGCATTTTAACGCGTAAAAACAAAAAAACGGCAATTTTTATTATTCGTTTTTTTTAATATTGCTTCTATTTGAAAAGATTTCAACGATCTAAAATGGCCGAAAATGTTAAAGCAAAACAGCACGTTTTGGGGCTTTTTAAACTGCTTTTTAAAGCGTAAAACACAAAAACGGCAAATTTTATTATTCGTTTTTATTAATAGCCCTTTTATTTGAACGATTTCAACTATCTAAAATGCTTTGCTTATTTTAGCAAAAACAGCACGTTTTGAGCTTTAATCGCGTTTTAACGCGAAAACAACATAAAAAAAGACAATTTTTTATTATTCGTTTTTTTTTTTAATATTGCGTCTTTTGAACGATTTCAAAAGATTTTAAAATGCCGAAAATTGGGGGTTTTTTTGCAAAACAGCACGTTTTGAGCTTTAATCAGCATTTTAACGCGTAAACAGCAAAAACGACGAATTTTTTATTATTCGTTTTTATTAATATTGCTTCTTTTGAACGATTTTTAACGGGTCTAAAATGCTTGAAAATGCTTATTTTAGCAAAACAGCACGTTTTGAGCCAATCTGCGTTTTTAAAGCATAAAACAGCATAAAAAAAGACAATTTTTTTTTATTCGTTTTTTTTTAATATTTTCGTCTATTTTTAATTGGGTTTCCAAAAGAACCAAAATGGGTTGGGAAAAAGCTTAATTTAGCAAAAAAACGTTTTTAGTTTTTTTAAACTGCGTTTTAACGCGAAAAAGCTTTTAAAAAAGACGAATTTTTATTACCCCCTTTTTTATTAAATTTTCTTCTATTTGAACGAAATTTTAACGATCTAAAATGCTTGGGAAAAAGCTTATTTTAAAAACAGCACGTTTTGAGCTTTAATCTGCGTTTTAACGCCAAAAAAAACATTAAAAAAAGACGAATTTTTTTTTTATTCGTTTTTTTTAATAGCCTTATTTGAACGGGTTTCAACGATCTAAAAAAGCTTTCAAATGATTATTTTAGCAAAACAGCCCTTTTGGGCTTTTTAAACTGCGTTTTTAACCCTCGCATAAAAACGGCAAGTTTTTTTTATTGTTTTTTTTTAATATTGCGTCTATTTGAACGATTTCAACGATCTAAAATGTTTAAAAAAAGCTTTTTTTTAGCAAAACAGCACGTTTTTTAGCCTTTTAAACTGCGTTTTTAAAGCGAAAACAATAAAAAAGACGGGTTTTATTATTCCTTTTTAAATTTTTTGTTTTTATTTGAACGATTTCAACGATCTAAAAAAGCTTGAAAAGCTTTTTTTTTAGCAAAAAAGCACGTTTTGAGCTTTTTAAACTACGTTTTAACGCGTAATACAGCATAAAACGACAAATTTTTTTTTATTCGTTTTTATTAATATTGCGTCTATTTGAACGGGTTTCAACGTTCCCAAGATGCTTTGGGAAAAAGCTTATTTTAGCAAAAAAAGCCCGTTTTGATTTTCTTCGTTTTTAAAACCCCCAAAACAAAACATAAAAAAAGACGAAATTTTTTTTTTATTCGTTTTTTTTTTAAAATTGCTTTTATTTGAACGATTTCAACGATTTTAAAATGCTTTAAAATGCTTTTTTTTTAGCAAAACAGCACGTTTTTGGTTTTTAAACTGCGTTTTAACGCGAAAACAGCATAAAACACGAATTTTTTTTATTCCCTTTTTTTAATATTGCTTCTATTTGAACGATTTCAAGATCTTAAAATTTTAAAAAGCTTATTTTAGCAAAACAGCACGTTTGGGGTTTAACGCGTTTTTAAAGCGTAAAACAACATAAAAACGACAGTTTTTTATTCGTTTTTCTTAATATTTTCGGGCTATTTGAACGATTTCTTTCGATCCCAAAATGCTTGAAAAAAGCTTATTTTAGCAAAACAGCACGTTTTTTAGCTTTAATCTGCGTTTTTAACCAAAAAAACATAAAAAAGACGAATTTTTTTTTATTCGTTTTTATTAATATTTGTTTTTATTTAAACATTTCCAAAGATCTAAAATGCTTGAAAATGCTTATTTTAGCAAAAAAGCACGTTTTGAGTTTTTTAAACTCGTTTTTTAAAGGGGGTAAAAAAAACATAAAAACGGCCCTTTTTTTTTTATTACGTTTTTTTTTTAATATTTTCTTCTTTTGAACGATTTTCCCAAAGATCTAAAAAAGTTGAAAATGCTTATTTTAGCAAAACAGCATTTTGAGTTTTTAAACTGCGTTTTAACGCGTAAAAAAAGCATTTAAAAAAAGACAATTTTTTTTTAAATTTGTTTTTTTTTTAAAAAAATTTCCCTCTATTTCTTATTTGCGTTTAAGATCTAAAATGCTTAAAATGTTTTTTTTAGCAAAACAGGTTTTGAGTTTTTGCGTTTTTAAAAAAAGAAAAACGAAAATTTTTATTATTCGTTTTTATTTATTGGCTTTTTAACGATTTCAACGATCAAAATTTTTAAAATTTTTTGCCGGGGGTTTTAGTTTTACGCGTTTTTTGGCTAAAAAGATTTTAAAAAAAGTTTTATTTTTTTTTATTTTTTCGTCTAAAATTTAAAAAAAAGCGTGCTTATTTTAAAAAAAAAAGGGGGTTTTTTTTCGTTTTTAAAAAGCTAAAAGACGAAATTTTTTTTTTTTTTTTTTTTTAAATTTCTTTTTTGAACGTTTGATCTAAAGCTTAAAAATTTTTTTTCAAAACGCAGTTTTTTTTTAATTTTTTTAATAAAACGCATAAAAAAGAATTTTTAATTTTTTTTTTAAATTCTTTATTTTTAACAAACCCGTCTAAAAAAACTTTTAAAAAAAATTTTTTAAACAAATTTTTTTCTTTTTTAAATTTCGTTTTAACCTAAAAACAAAAAAACGAATTTTTTTTAAAAAATTTTGGGTTTAACGGTTTCGCAAAAGCTTAAAATGCATTTTAAAAAGGTTTTTTTTTTATTGCGTTTTAACGCTAAAAAGCTAAAAGCAAAAATTTTACGCTTTTATTAAAAATTTTCGTTTTTAAATTTAACACTAAAAGCGAAAAAATTTTTTTTTTTAAAAAAACGTTTTTAAACCTTTTTTCGGTAAAAAGCTAAAAAAGCAAATTTTTTACGTTTTTATTTATTCTTCTTTTAACGTTTAACACAAAAATTTTAAAATTTATTTTTTTAAAAAATTGTTTTATTTTTTGTTTTAAGCGTAAAAAGCTTTAAAAAATTTTTTTTTTTTATTAATTTGCGTTTTTAAGTTTAACACTAAAAGCGAAAATTTTTTTTTTTTAAAAAAAACGGGTTTTAGTTTAATTTTTTAAAAAAAAAAAAAGACTTTTTTTATTTTCGTTTTTTTAGCCTAAAACGATTTAACGACAAAAAAAAATCTTTTTTAAAAAAGCCTTTTTTTTAACGGTTTTAAGTTAAAAGCATTTAAAAAAGACGTTTTTATTTTCGTTTTTATTTAAACTTTTTGGAAAGATTTAAAATTTAAAAATTAAAAATTTTATTTTACAAAACACACTTTTAGCTTAATTTCTTTTAAGCAAAAAACAAAAAGCAATTTTTTTTAAACGTTTTTTTTTTAAATTTTTTTTTTTAAATTTAAGGTTTTTTTAAATTTTTTTTTATTTCCGATTTTTAAATTTTTGCTTTTAACCAAAAAAAAAAATTTTTTTTTTTCGTTTTTAATTTTCCCCTTTAAAAAGATTTAAAGTTAAAATTTAAAAAAAAATTTTTTAAAAAACTTTGGTTTAACAGCGTTTTAAGCAAAGCTAAAAAAAAAAAAATTTTTTTTTTTTCGTTTTTTTTTATTCGTTTTTAAATTTCAAGTCAAAAAAACTTGAAAAATTTTAAAAAAATTTTTTAGAATTTTTTTGCAAAAAAGTAAAAAAAACGAATTTTTTTTTTTCGTTTTTATTAATTTGCTTTATTTGAACGATTTCAAAAAATTTAAAAATGTTTTTTGAAAACCAAAAAAATTTTTTTCCCCGTTTTAACCAAAAAAAAAAGAAATTTTTTTTTTTTTTTTAATATTGCGTCTATTTGAACGATTTCAACGATCTAAAATGCTTGAAAAATGTTATTTTAGCAAAAACAGCACGTTTTGAGTTTTAATTCAAGTTTTAACGCGTAAAACAGCATAAAAACGACGAAATTTTTATTATTCGTTTTTATTAATATTGCTTCTATTTGGAACGATTTCAACGATCTAAAATGCTTCGGTACGCTTATTTTAGCAAAAACAGCACGTTTTGAGCTTCTTAATCTTCGCGGGGTTTAACGCGTAAAACAGCATAAAAACGACGAATTTTTTATTATTCGTTTTTATTGGTGTCTATTTTGAACGATTTCAACGATCTAAAAATGCTTCTGAAAATGCTTATTTTTACCAAAAACAGTACGTTTTTCAGCTTTAATCTGCGTTTTAACGCGTAAACAAAAGCATAAAAAACGACGAATTTTCTATTATTCGTTTTTATTAATATTGCTTCTATTTGAACGATTTCAACGATCTAAAAATGCTTGAAAATGCTTATTTTAGCAAAACAGCACGTTTTGAGTTTTAATCTGCGTTTTAACGCGTAAAACAGCATAAAAACGACGATTTTTTTTTATTATCTGCTTTTTATTAATATTGCTTCTATTTGAACGATTTCAACGATCTGCACGCTTGAAAATGCTTATTTTGAGCAAAACAGCATCGTTTTGAGCTTTTAATCTGCGTTTTAACGCATAAAACAGCATAAAAACGAGAGGAATTTTTTATTATTTGTTTTTATTAATATTGCGTCTATTTGAACGATTTCAACGATCTAAAATAATACTTTGAAAATGCTTATTTTAGCAAAACAGCAATGTTTTGAGCTTAATCTGGCGTTTTAACGCGTAAACAGCATAAAAAACGACGAATTTTTATTATTCGTTTTTTATTACTATTGCCGGTCGAACGATTTCAACGATTCAAATGCTTGAAAATCCTTTTTAGCAAAACAGCACGTTTTGAGCTTTAATCTGCGCGTTTTAACGCGTAAAACAGCATGTAAAAAACGTGACGAAATTTTTATTATTCGTTTTTATTAGTATGGCGTCTATTTGAACGATTTCAACGATCTAAAATGCTTTGAAAATGTTTTATTATTTTAGCAAAAACAGCACGTTTTGAGCTTTATTCTGCGTTTTAACGCGTAAAACAGCATAAAAACAAACGAAATTTTATTAATATTCGTTTTTATTTTTATTGCGTCTTATTTGAACGATTAACAATCTAAAAAATGCTTGAAAATGCTTTTATTTTAGCAAACAGCACGTTTTGCGCGCGCTTAATCTGCGTTTTAACGCGCAAAACAGCATAAAACGACGAATTTTTATTATTTGTTTTTATTAATATTGCGTCTATTTGAACGATTTCAACGATCTAAAATGCTTGAAAATGCTTATTTTAGCAAAACAGCATCGTTTTGAGCTTTAATCTGCGATTTAACGCGCGTAAAACAGCATAAAATGACGATTTTTATTATTCGTTTTTATTAATATTGCTTCTATTTAAACGAACTAAAATGCTTTGAAATGCTTATTTTAGCAAAACAGCACGTTTTGAGCATTATTCTGCGTTTTAACGCGTAAAACAGCATAAAACGACGAATTTTTTTATTATTCGTTTTTATTAATATTGCTTCTATTTGAACGATTTCAACGATCTAAAAATGCTTGAAAAATGCTTATTTTAGCAAAACAGCACGTTTTGAGTTTTAATCTGCGTTTTAACGCGGCAAAACAGCATAAAAAACGACGAAATTTTATTATTCGTTTTTATTAATATTGCGTCTATTTGAACGATTTCAACGATCTAAATGCTTGAAAATGCTTATTTTGAAGCAAAACAGCACTTTTGAGCTTTTATTCTGCGTTTTAACGTATGTAAAACAGCATAAAACAACGAAATTTTTATTATTCGTTTTTATTTTTATTGCGTCTATTTGAACGATTTCAATGATCTAAAATGCTTGAAAATGCTTATTTTAGCAAAAACAGCACGTTTTGAGCTTAATCTGCGTTTTAACGCGTAAAACAGCATAAACGACGAATTTTTTATTATTCGTTTTCTATTAATATTGTTTCTATTTTGAACGATTTCAACGATCTAAAATGCTTTGAAAAATGCTTATTTTAGCAAAACAGCACGTTTTGAGCTTTAATCTGGTGTTTTAACGCAAAACAGCATAAAACGACGATTTTTATTATTCGTTTTTATTAATATTGCTTCTATTTGAAAACGATTTCAACGATCTAAAATGCTTGAAAATGCTTATTTTAGCAAACAGCACGTTTTGATCTTTTAATCTGCGTTTTAACGCGCGTAAAACAGCATAAAAACGACGAATTTTTTTATTATTTGTTTTTATTAATATTGCGTCTATTTTGAACGATTTCAACGATCTAAAATGCTTGAAAATGTTATTTTAGCAAAACAGCACGTTTTGAGTTTTAATCTTGCGTTTAACGCGGCAAAACGTTACGCTAAAACGACGATTTTTTTTATTATTCGTTTTATTAATATTGCTTTATTTGAACGATTTCAACGATCTAAAATGCTTGAAAATGCTTATTTTGAAGCAAAAACAGCAATGTTTTGATCTTTTAATCTGCGGCTTTAACGCGTAAAAACAGCACATGTAAAAAACGACGAATCTTTTTTAATATTAGTTTTTATTAATATTGCTTTATTTGAACGATTTCAACGATCTGAAATGCTTGAAAATGCTTATTTTAGCAAAACAGCACGTTTTGAGCTTTTAATCTGCGTTTTAACGTTAGCGTAAACAGCATAAAATGACGAATTTTTTATTATTCGCTTTTATTAATATTGCTTCTATTTAAACGATTTCAACGATCTAAAATGCTTGACAAGTTTTATTTTAGCAAAACAGTACGTTTTGAGCTTTAATCTGCGTTTTAACGCGCGTAAAACAAGCATAAAACGACGAAATTTTTATTATCTGTTTTTTATTAATATTGCGTCTATTTGAACGATTTCAACGATCTAAAATGCTTTGAAATGCTTATTTTAGCAAAAACAGCACGTTTTGAAATAATCTGCGTTTTAACTCGTAAAACAGCATAAAAACGACGAATTTTTTATTATTCGTTTTATTTCACTATTTCTTGGAACGATTTCAACGATTCAAAAATTTTTGAATATGCTTATTTTAGCAAAACAGCACGTTTTGAGCTTTAATCTGCGTTTTAACGCGTAAAACAGCATAAAAACGACGAAATTTTTATTGGTTCGTTTTTATTAATATTGCGTCTATTTTGAACGATTTCAACGATCTAAAATGCTTGGAAAATGCTTATTTTAGCAGAACAGCACGTTTTGAGTTTTATTCTGCGTTTTAACGCGTAAAACAGCATAAAAAATCGACGAATTTTTATTATTCGTTTTTATTACTATTGCTTCTATTTGAACGATTTCAACAATCAAAAATCTTGAAATTTTTATTTTAGCAAAACAGTACGTTTGAGCTTTTAATCTGCGTTTTAACGCGAAAACAGCATAAAACGACGAATTTTTTATTATTCGTTTTTATTAATATTGCTCTATTTGAACGATTTCAACGATCTAAAATGCTTGAAAATGCTTATTTTAGCAAAACAGCACGTTTGAGGGTTTAATCTGCGTTTTAACGCGTAAAACAACATAAAACGACGAAATTTTATTATTGTTTTTTTTTATTGCGTCTATTTGAACGATTTCAACGATCTAAAATGCTTGAAAATGCTTATTTAGCAAAACAGCACGTTTTAGCTTTTATTCTGCGTTTTTAAAGCGTAAACAAAATAAAAACAAAAGAATTTTTATTATTCGTTTTTATTTTATTGCGTCTTTTGAACGATTTTTAAAAATCTAAAATGCTTGAAAATGCTTATTTTAGAAAACCGGGGTTTTGAAGCTTAATCTGCGTTTAACGTAAAAACTAAAACACGATTTTTTTTTATTCGTTTTTATTAATATTGCTTCTATTTGAACATTTCAGCGATCTAAAATGCTTGAAAATGCTTTTGCCACACGTTTTAGCTTAATGTTTAAGCGAATAAAACGGAAATTTTATTATTCTTTTTATTAATATTTTTCTATTTGAACGATTTCAACGATCACAAATCTTGAAATTCTTATTTTAGCAAAACAGCACGTTGAGCTTTCATCTGCGTTTTAACGTGTAAAACAGCATAAAACGACGAATTTTTTTTATTCGTTTTATTAAATATTGCTTTCTTTTGAACGATTCCAAAGATCTAAAATTTTTGAAAATTTCTTTTAAAAAGCACGTTTTGAGCTTTAATCTGCGTTTTACACGTAAAACCGCATAAAAAAGACGAATTTTTATTATTCGTTTTTAATTGCTTCTATTTGAAGATTTCAACGATCTAAAAAGCGAAAAGCTTATTTTGCAAAGAGCACGTTTTTGAGCTTTAATCTTGCGTTTTAACGTAAACAACATTAAAAAAGACGAATTTTTTTTTTATTCGTTTTTATTAATATTGCGTCTTTGAACGTTCAACGACTAAATGCTTGAAAATGCTTATTTTAGCAAAACAGCACGTTTGAGCTTTAATCTGCGTTTAACGCGTAAAACAGCATAAAACGACGAAATTTTTTTTTATTCGTTTTTATTAATATTCTTCATTTGAACGATAAAAGTCTAAAATGCTTGAAAATGCTTATTTTGAAAAGCACGTTTGGCTTTAATCTGCGTTTTAACGCGTAAAACAGCATAAAAACGACGAATTTTAATTCGTTTTTATTATATTGCTTCTTTTGAACGATTTCAACGATCTAAAAGCTTGAAAATGCTTATTTTTTGCAAAACGCACGTTTGAGGGTTTAATCTGCGTTTACGTAAAAAAGGGATAAAACGACATTTTATTATTCCCTTTTTTTAATATTGCGTCTATTTGAACGATTCAGCGATCTAAAATTTTAAATTTTAGCAAAACAGCACGTTTATTAATCACGTTTAACGCGTAAACAGCATAAAACGACGAATTTTTATTATTCGTTTTTATTAATATTGCTTTGAACGATTTCACGATCTTGTTGAAAATGCTTATTTAGCAAAACAGCACGTTTGAGCTTTATCTGCGTTTAACGGTAAAACAGCATAAAACGACGTTTTTATTTTTCGTTTTTTAATATTGCTTCTTTTGAACGTTTTCACATCTAAATTTGAAAATCTTATTTTAAAACAGACGTTTGAGCTTAATCTGCGTTTTAACGCGTAAACAGCATAAAACGACGAAATTTATATTCGTTTTTTAATATTTTTATTTGAACATTTCCGATCGAAATGTTAAATATATTTTGCAAAACGGACGTTTGAAAATTTACGTTTAACCCAAACGCCAAAAGACAGAATTTTAATTCGTTTTATTATATTTTTTGGCAACGATTTCAACGATCCAATGCTTGAAATGATTATTTAAAACGCCTTTTGCTTTAATCTCCCTTTTAACGCGAAACACATAAAACGACGAATTTTATTATTTTTTATTAATATTTTTATTTGAAACGATTCCAAAAAGCTTGAAAATGTTATTTTAAAACAGCACGTTTTGATTTAATCTGCGTTTTAACGCGTAAAACAGCATAAAAAAGAATTTTTTTTTTTTTCGTTTTTATTAATATTTCTCTATTTTAACGATTTCAACGATTAAAATGCTTGAAAAAAATTTTTTTTTAGAAACAGCACGTTTTGACTTTAATCGCGTTTTAACGCGTAAAACAACATAAAAACGACGAAATTTTTATTATTCGTTTTATTAATATTGCTTTTATTTGACGATTTCAACGATCAAAAGCTTAAAATGCTTATTTTAGCAAAAAAAGCCGTTTTGAGCTTTAACTGCGTTTAACGCGTAAAAAATAAAAACGACGAATTTTTATTATTCGTTTTTATTAATTTGCTCTATTGAACGTTTTAAGATCAAAATGCTTGAAAATGTTATTTTGAAAACAGCCGTTTTGAGCTTTAATCTGCGTTTAACGAAAACATAAAACGCGAATTTTTTTTATTCGTTTTTATTAATTTGCTCTATTTGAACGATTTCAACGATCTAAATGCGAAAATGCTTATTTTAGCAAAACAGCCGTTTTGAGCTTTAATCTGCGTTTTAACGCGAAAACAATAAAACGACGAAATTTTTTTATTCGTTTTTATTAATATTGCTCTATTGAACGATTTCAACGATCTAAAAGCTTGAAAATGTTATTTTGCAAAACAGCCCTTTGAGCTTTAATCTGCGTTTTAACGCGTAAAAAAGCATAAAAAAGACGAATTTTTATTATTCGTTTTTATTAATATTGCTTCTATTTAAACGTTTCCACGATCTAAAAGCTTGAAAATGCTTATTTTAGCAAAACAGCACGTTTTGAGCTTTAATTCGTTTTAACGCGTAAAACAGCATAAAACGACGAAATTTTTATTATTCGTTTTTATTAATATTGCTTCTATTTGAACGATTTCAACGATCAAAATGCTTGAAAATGTTTATTTTAGCAAAACAGCACGTTTGAGCTTTTAATCTGCGTTTTAACGCTAAAACAGCATAAAAACGACGAAATTTTTTTTTATTCGTTTTTTATTAAAGTGCGTCTATTTGAACGATTTCAACGATCTAAAATGCTTTGAAAAGTATTTTTAGCTTAAAAAGCAGTTTTGAACCAATCAGCGTTTTAAGGCGTAAAACAGCATAAAAAAGACGAATAAATTTTTCGTTTTTATTAATATTGCGTCTATTTGAACGATTTCAACGATCCAAAAAAGTTTGAAAAAGCTAATTTTAGCAAAACAGCACGTTTTGAGCATTAATCTGCGTTTTAACGCGTAAAACAGCATAAAAAAGACGAAAATTTTTTATTATTCGTTTTTTTTAATATTGCGTCTATTTGAACGATTTCAACGATCCAAAATGCTTGAAAAAAGATTATTTTAGCAAAACAGCACGTTTGATCTTTAATCTGCGTTTTAACGCGTAAACAGCATAAAACGACGAATTTTTATTATTCGTTTTATTAATATTGCTTCTATTTGAACGATTTCAACGATCTAAAATGCTTGAAAATGCTTATTTAGCAAAACAGCACGTTTTGAGCTTAATCTGCGTTTTAACGCGTAAAACAAAATAAAAAAGACGAAATTTTTATTATTCGTTTTTATTAATATTGCGTCTATTTGAACGATTTCAACGATCTAAAAAGGGTTGAAAATGATTATTTTAGCAAAAAGCACGTTTTGAGCTTTTTAAACTGCGTTTTTTAAAGCGTAAAATAGCATAAAAACGACGAATTTTTTATTATTCGTTTTTATTAATATTGCTTCTATTTGAACGATTTCAACGATCTAAAATGCTTGAAAATGCTTTATTTTAGCAAAACAGCACGTTTTGAGCTTTTATTCTGCGTTTTAACGCGTAAAACAGCATAAAAAAAACGACGAAATTTTTATTATTCGTTTTTTATTTTATTGCGTTCATTTGAACGATTTCAACGATCTAAAATGCTTGAAAATGCTTATTTAGCAAAAACAGCACGTTTTGAAATTTTAATCTGCGGGGTTTAACGCGTAAAACAAGTTACGTAAAAAACGACGAAATTTTTATTATTCGTTTTTATTACTGGTTGCGTCTATTCGAAACGATTTCAACGATCTAAAAGGCTTGAAATGATTATTTTAGCAAAACAGCATCGTTTTGAGTTTTAATCTGTTTTAACGCGTAAAATAGCATAAAAACGACGAAATTTTTTATTATTTGCTTTTTATTAATATTGCGTCTATTTTGAACGCGATTTCAACGATTCAGGAAAGATTTTTAACGATCTAAAATGCTTGAAAATGTTTTTTTTAGCAAAAAAAGCACGTTTTGGTTTTTAAACTGCGTTTTAACGCGTAAAACAGCCCAAAAAAAAGACGAATTTTTATTATTCGTTTTTTTTTAATATTGCGTCTATTTGAACGATCTAAAAAGCTTGAAAATGTTTATTTTAGCAAAACAGCACGTTTTTTAGTTTTTAAACTGCGTTTTTAAAGCGTAAAACAGCATAAAAAAGACGAATTTTTTTTTATTCGTTTTTTTTTATTTTTATTTTTAAAGATTTCAACGATTTAAAATGCTTGAAAAAAGCTTATTTAAACAAAACAGCACGTTTTGAGCCAATCTGCGTTTTAACGCGTAAAACAGCATAAAACGACGAAATTTTTTTTTATTCGTTTTTATTAATATTGCGTCTATTTGAACGATTTCAACGATCTAAAATGCTTTTTTATTTTTGCAAAACAGCACGTTTTGAGCTTTATTCTGCGTTTTAACGCGAAAAAAGCATAAAAAAGACGAAATTTTATTTCGTTTTTATTTTTTTGCGCCCCCGGGGAAAGATTTCAACGATCTAAAATGCTTGAAAATGCTTATTTTAGCAAAACAGCACGTTTTGAGTTTTTAAACTGCGTTTTAACCCCGTAAAAAAAGCATGTTCCCCGAATTCTTTTTTATTCGTTTTTTTTAATATTGCTTCTATTTGAACGATTTCAAAAGATCTAAAATGCTTGAAAAATGCTTATTTTAGCAAAACAGCGCGTTTTGAGTTTTTAAACTGCGTTTCGCGTAAAACAGCATAAAAACGACGAAATTTTTTTTTTATTCGTTTTTATTAATATTGCGTCTATTTGAACGATTTCAACGATCTAAAATGCTTGAAAATGCTTTTTTTTTAGCAAAACAGCACGTTTTGAGTTTTTAAACTGCGTTTTTAAAGCGTAAACAGCATAAAAAAGACGAATTTTTTATTATTGTTTTTTTTAATATTGGTTTTTATTTCCCATTTCAACGATCTAAAAAAGCTTTAAAAATTTTTTTTTAGCAAAACAGCACGTTTTGAGCTTTAATCTGCGTTTTAACGCGTAAAAAAAGCATAAAAAACCAAAATTTTTATTATTCGTTTTTATTAATATTGCTTTTATTTGAAAAGATTTCAACGATCTAAAATGCTTGAAAAAGCTTATTTTAAAACAAAACAGCACAGCTTTTAATCTGCGTTTTAAAGCAAAAAAGCATAAAAAAGACGAATTTTTTTTATTCGTTTTTATTAATATTGCGTCTATTTGAACGATCTAAAAATTTTAAAATTTTTTTTAGCAAAACAGCACGGTTTTTTTAATCTGCGTTTTAACGCGTAAAACAGCATAAAACGACGGTTTTTTTTTTTCGTTTTTATTAATATTGCTTCCCGGGGCATTTCAAAATCTAAAATGCCGGAAAAAGTTTTTAGCAAAAAAGACGTTTTGAGTTTTTAAACTGCGTTTTTAACCCTAAAACAAAACATAAAAAAAAGACGAATTTTTTTTTATTCGTTTTTATTAATATTGCTTCTATTTAAAACGATTTCAACGATCTAAAATGTTTTAAAATGCTTTTTGGGAAAAAAAGCACCCTTTTGAGTTTTAATCTGCGTTTTTAAAGCGTAAAAAAGCATAAAAAAAAGACGTTTTTTTTTTCCCCTTTTTTTTTTCCATTTTCCCTTTTTGCCCAAAACGAAAAAAAGGCCAAAAAAGCACTTTGGCCAACGCCTTTTTAAAGCGTAAACAGCAAAAAAAGACGAATTTTTTTTTATTCGTTTTATTAATATTGCGTCTATTTGAACGATTTCAACCGATGTAAAATGTTTTAAAATGCTTATTTTAGCACAACAGCAGTTTTTAACTTTTAAACAGCGTTTTAAGGCGTAAAACAGCATAAAAAAGACGAAATTTTTTTTATTCGTTTTTTTTTAATATTGCGTCTATTTGAACGATTTCAACGATCTAAAAAAGCTTGGAAAAAAGCTTTTTTTTTTGGCCCAAAAAAGCACGTTTTGAGATTTTAACCCGCGTTTTAACCCCTAAAACAGCATAAAACCCCCCAAAATTTTTTTTATTCGTTTTTATTTATTGTTTATTTGAACGAAACAACGATCTAAAAAACTTGAAAATGCTTTTTTTTGGGAAAAAAAAAAAGACGTTTTAGTTTTTAAACTGCGTTTTTAAAGCGTAAAACAGCATTTCGACGAATTTTTTTTTTATTTGTTTTTTTTTTAATATTGCGTCTATTTAACCCACAACATCAAAAAAGTTTTTAAAAATTTTATTTTATCAAAACAGACGTTTTGAGTTTTTAAATTTCGTTTTAAAAGCGTAAAACAGCATAAAACGGCCGGGAATTTTTTTTCCGTTTTTTTTAATATTTTTATTTGAACGATTTCAACGATCTAAAAAAGCTTATTTTAGCAAAAAAAGCACGTTTTGAGCTTTTTTTCTGCGTTTTAACGCGTAAAAAAAGCATAAAAAAGACGAAATTTTTATTATTCGTTTTTTTTAATATTGCGTTTATTTGAACGGGTTTCAACGATCTAAAAAAGCTTAAAAAAGCTTATTTTCCAAAAAACGTTTTGAGCTTCCCAAACTTTCGTTTTAACGCGTAAAAAAGCATAAAAAAGACGGGAATTTTTTTTTTATTGTTTTTAAAAGCTTATTTTAAATTTAAAGTTAAAAGCTTAAAAAAAAATTTTAGCAAAACAAGTTTTAAACAGCGTTTGGTAAAAAAAACTAAAAAAGCGAAATTTTTTTAACGTTTTTTAAAATTTGGTTTTTTTAATATTTAAATTAAAATTTAAAATCTTTTTTTAAAAAACTTTTAGAATCTGGTTTTAACGCGTAAAAACCCTAAAACAGAATTTTTTTTTTTTTTTTTTTATTTAAAATTGGTTTTTTTAAATTTCCCAAAAAAATTAAAAAAAAATTTTTTTACAAAAAAAACCA
>NW_027047455.1:0-14803 GCF_025399875.1 Dalotia coriaria
TTTTATTATTCGTTTTTTTTTAAGTTGTCTATTTGAACGATTTCAACGATCTAAAAAGCTTGAAAATCTTATTTTAAAAAAAAAGTTTTGGTTAATCTGCGTTTTTAAAGCGTAAAACAGCATAAAACGACGAATTATTTATATTAGTTTTTATTAATATTGCTTCATTTGAACGATTTCAACGATCTAAAAAAGCTTGAAAAAGCTTATTTTAGCAAAACAGACGTTTTGAGTTCAATCTGCGTTTTAACGCGTAAAAAAGCATAAAAAAAGTAAATTTTTTTTATTCGTTTTTTTTTAATATTGCGTCTATTTGAACGATTTCAACGATCTAAAATGCTTGAAAAAAGCTTATTTTTTTCAAAACAGCACGTTTTAGCTTTAATCTGCGTTTTTTAAAGGGAAAACAGCATAAAAAAACGAATTTTTTTATTCGTTTTTATTTATTGTTCTATTTGAACGATTTAATGATCTAAAATGCTTGAAAATGCTTATTTTGGGAAAACAGCACGTTTTGAGTTTTTAAACTGCGTTTTAACGCGTAAAACAGCATAAAAACGACGAAATTTTTATTATTAATTTTAAAATATTGCGTCTATTTAACGATTTCAACGATCAAAATGTTTTTAAAATGATTATTTTTTTGCCAGCACGTTTTGAGTTTTAACTGCGTTTTAACGCGTAAAAAGAATAAAAACGACGAAATTTTTTTTATTAGTTTTTTTATTTAATAGGTCTATTTTGAAGATTTTTAAAGATCTAAAATGCTTTTTAAAATGCTTATTTTGCAAAAAGAGTTTTATTTAACTGCGTTTTAACGCGTAAAAAAAGCATAAAAACGAAATTTTTTTTATTCGTTTTTTTTTAATATTCTTCTATTTTAACGATTTCAACGATCTAAAATGTTAAAATGCTTATTTTAGCAAAACAGCACGTTTTGAGTTTAATCTGCCGGGGAAAACAGCATAAAACGACGAAATTTTTTTTATTCGTTTTTTTTAAAATTGCGTCTATTTGAACGATTTCAACGATCTAAAATGCTTGAAAATGTTATTTTGCCAACGTTTTGAGCTTTAATCTGCGTTTTGCTAAACAGCATAAAAACGACGAATTTTTATTATTCGTTTTTATTTAAAATTGCTTCTTTTTAAACATTTCAAGATCTAAAAAAGCTTGAAAATGCTTATTTTAGCAAAAAAGCACGTTTTGAGTTTTTTAAACTGGTTTTAACGCAAAAAAAGCATAAAAACGACGAAATTTTATTATTCGTTTTTTTTAATATTTGCCCCTTTGAACGATTTCAACGATCTAAAATGCTTGAAAATGCTTATTTTTTGCAAAAAAAGCAGTTTTTAGCTTTAATCTGCGTTTAACCCAAAAAAGCATAAAAAAGACGAATTTTTATTATTCGTTTTATTAATATTTTTTTTAACGATTTCAACGATCTAAAAACTTGAAAATGTTATTTTTGCAAAACAGCACGTTTTGGGTTTTAACTGCGTTTTAACGCGTAAACAGCATAAAAAAGACGAAATTTTTAATTCGTTTTTTTTTAATATTGCGTCTATTTGAACGATTTCAACGATTAAAAAAGCTTGAAAATGCTTATTTTAGCAAAACAGCACGTTTTGAGCTTTTTAACGTTTAACGCGAAAACAGCATAAAACGACAAATTTTTTTTTTATTCGTTTTTAATATTGCTTCTATTTAACGATTTCAACGATCTAAAATGCTTTAAAATGCTTATTTTAGCAAAACAGCACGTTTTGAGCTTTAATCTGCGTATTAATCGCGTAAAACAAAGCATAAAAACGACGAATTTTTTTATTATTCGTTTTTTATTAATATTGCTTCTATTTGAACGATTTCAACGATCTAAAATGCTGAAAATGCTTATTTTAGCAAAACACGTTTGAGCTTTAATCTGCGTTTTAACGCGTAAAACAGCATAAAACTGACGAAATTTTTATTATTCGTTTTTTATTAATATTGCGTCTATTTGAACGATTTCAACGATCTAAAATGCTTGGAAAATGATTATTTTAGTAAAACAGCACGCGTTTTGAGCTTTAATCTGCGTTTTAACGCGTAAAACAGCATAACAACGACGAAATTTTTATTATTGGTTTTATTAATATTGCTTCTATTTGAACGATTTCAACGATCTAAAAATGCTTGAAAATGATTATTTCAGCAAAAACAGCACGTTTTGAGCTTTAATCTGCGTTTTAACGCGTAAACAGCATAAAAAAACGACTAAAATTTTATTTGCCTTCGTTTTTATTAATATTGCTTCTGTTTGAACGATTTCAACGATCTTAAAATGCTCCCGAAAATGCTTATTTTAGCAAAACAGCGGTCGTTTTGATCTTTAATCTGCGTTTTAACGCGTAAACAGCATAAAAACGACGAATTTTTTATTATTCGTTTTATTAATATTGTTTACTTGAACGATTTCAACAATCTAAAATGCTTGAAAATGCTTATTTTGGCAAAACAGCACGTTTTGAGTTTAATCTGCGTTTTAACGCGTAAAAAAACAGCATAAAAACGACGAAATTTTTATTATTCGCTTTATTAATGTTGCGTCTATTTGAATGATTTCCTCTGCAACGATCTAAAAATGCTTGAAAATGCTTATTTTTGTACAAAACAGCACGTTTTGAGCTTTAATCTGCGTTTTAACGCGTAAAACAGCATGTAAAAACGACGCAATTTTTTTATTATTCGTTTTTTATTAATATTGCTTCTATTTGAACGATTTCAACGATCTAAAATGCTTGAAAATGCTTATTTTAGCAAAACAGCACGTTTTGAGCTTCAATCTGCGTTTTAACGCGTAAAACAGCATAAAAAACGACGAAATTTTTACTGTTTTTATTAATATTGCGTCTTATTTGAACGATTTCAACGATCTAAAATGCTTGAAAAGCTTTATTTTAGCAAAACAGCACGTTTTGAGTTTTAATCTGCGTTTTAACGCGTAAAACAGCATAAAAACGATAAATTTTTATTATTCGTTTTTTATTAATATTGCTTCTATTTGAACGATTTCCAACGATCTAAAATGCTTGAAAATGCTTATTTTAGCAAAACAGCATCGTTTTGAGTTTAATCTGCGTTTTACGCGTGCGTTGGCATAAAACGACGAAATTTTATTATTAGTTTTTCATTAATATTGCGTCTATTTGGAATGATTTCAACGATCTAAAATGCTTGAAAAATGATTATTTTCGCAAAACAGCACGTTTTTGAGCTTTAATCTGCGTTTAACGCGTAAAACAGCATAAAACGACAAATTTTTATTATCTGTTTTTATTAATATTGCTTCTATTTGAACGATTTCAACGATCTAAAATGCTTTGAAAATAGTTATTTTAGCAAAAACAGCACGTTTGAGCTTTAATCTGCGTTTTAACGCGTAAAACAACATAAAAACGACAAATTTTATTATTGGATTTTTCATTAATATTGCGTCTATTTGAACGATTTCAACGATCTAAAATGCTTGAAAATGCTTATTTTAGCAAAACAGCACGTTTTGACTTTAATCTGCGTTTAACGCGTAAAACAGCACTTATAAAACGACGAATTTTTTATTATTCGTTTTTTATTAATATTAAAAGCTATTTGAACGAATTTCCAACGATCTAAATGCTTGAAAATGCTTGTTTTACGTAAAACAGCACGTTTGAGCTTTAATCTGCGTTTTTTAACGCGTAAAACAACATAAAACGGCAGAATTTTATTATTCGTTTTAGTAATGTGCGTCTGTTTGAACGATTTCAACGATCACCAAATGGCGAGAAAATGCTTATTTTAGCAAAACAGCACGTTTTGAGCTTTTAATCCTGCGTTTTAACGCGTAAAACAGCATAAAAACGACCAGATTTTTATTGTTCGTTTTTATTAGTATTTAACTTCTATTTGAACGATTTCCAACGTTAAAATGGCGAAAATTACTTTGGTACAGCAGGCAGCACGTTTTGAGCTTTAATCTGCGCGTTTAACGCGTAAAACAGCAGCGAAACGACGAAATTTTTATTATTCGTTTTTATTAATATTGCGTCCTATTTGAACGATTTCAACGATCTAAAATGCTTGAAAATGCTTATTTTAGCAAAACAGCACGTTTTGAGCTTTTAATCTGCGTTTTTAACGCGTAAAACGACGCCGAAACGCGACGAATTTTTATTATTCGTTTTTTTTTATTAATATTGCTTCTATTTGAACGATTTCAACGATCTAAAATGCTTGAAAATGCTTATTTTAGCAAAACAGCACGTTTGAGCTTTAATCTGCGCATTTTAACGCGTAAAACAACTTATAAAACGACAGAAATTTTTTTATTATTCGTTTTTTATTAATATTGCGTCTATTTGAACGATTTCAACGATCTAAAATGCTTGAAAATGCTTATTTTAGCAAAGGCGAAAGCGCGTTTGAAGGGCTTTAATCTGCGTTTTAACGCGTAAAACAGCATAAAACGACAAATTTTTTTATTGTTTTATTAGTATTGCTTCTATTTGAACGATTTCAACGATCTAAAATGCTTGAAAATGCGTATTTAACAAAACAGCACGTTTTGAGCTTTTAATCTGCGTATTAACGCGTAAAACAGCATAAAAACGACGAAATTTTTTATTATTCGTTTTATTAATATTGCGTCTATTTGAACGATTTTCAGCTTGATCTAAAAATGCTTGAAAATGCTTATTTTAGCAAAAGCAGCACGTTTAAACCTTAATCTGCGTTTTAACGCGTAAAACAGCATAAAACGACGAAATTTTTATTATTCGTTTTTATTAATATTGCGTCTATTTGAACGATTTCAACGATCTAAAATGCTTGAAATGCTTATTTTAGCAAAACGGCACGTTTTTGAGCTTTAATCCTGCGTTTTTAACGCGTAAAACAGCATAAAACGACGGTACATTATTCGTTTTTTATTAATAGTGCGTCTCATTTGAACGATTTCCAGCGATCTGAAATCGCCCAGAAAATGATTATTTTAGCAAAACAGCACGTTTTGAGCTTTAATCTGCGTTTTAACGCGTAAAACAGCATAAAAGCGACGGGTACATTATTCGTTTTTATTAATAGTACTTCTATTTGAACGATTTCAGCGATCTAAAATGCTTGAAAATGCTTATTTTAGCAAAACAGCACGTTTTGAAGGCTTTTAATCTGCGTTTTAACGCGTAAAACAACATAAAACGACAGAGGTACATTATTCGTTTTTTATTAATATTACGTCTATTTGAACGATTTCAACGATCTAAAAATGCTTGAAATGATTATTTTAGTAAAACAGCACGTTTTGAGCTTTAATCTGCGTTTAACACGCGTAAAAACAATATAACAACGACGAAATTTTTATTGGCCGGGTTTTTTAATTAATATTTGCTTCTATTTGAACGATTTCAACGTTGATCTAAAATGCTTAGAAAATGATTATTTTAGCAAAACAGCACGTTTTGAGCTTTTAATCCTGCGTTTTTAACGCGTAAATCAGCTATAAAACGACTAAATTTTATTATTCGTTTTTATTTAATATTGCTCTATTTGAACGATTTCAACGATCTAAAATGTCTGAAAATGCTTATTTTAGCAAAACAGCACGTTTGATCTTTTAATCTGCACGATTTTAACTGTGAAGCAACATAAAACGACGAATTTTTATTATTCGTTTTTTTATTAATATTGCTTCTATTTGAACGTTTCAACAATCTAAAATGTGAAAATGCTTATTTTAGCAAAACCAGCACGTTTGAGCTTTAATCTGCGTTTAACGCGCAAAACAACATAAAACGACAGAGGTGATTTTTATTATTCGGCTTTTACAGTAATGTTGCGTCTATTTGAAGACAATTTCAACGATCTAAAATGCTTGAAAATGCTTATTTTAGCAAACAGCACGTTTGAGCTTTAATCTGCGTTTTAACGCGTAAAACAGCTTATAAAACGACGAATTTTTATTATTCGTTTTTATTAATATTGCTTCTATTTGAACGATTTCAACGATCTAAAATGCTTGAAAAATGCTTATTTTAGCAAAACAGCGCGTTTGAGGCTTCAATCTGCGTTTAACGCGTAAAACAGCATAAAACGACAAGAATTTTTATTATTCGTTTTATTAATATTGCGTCTATTTGAACGATTTCAACGATCTAAAATGCTTTGAAAATGCTTATTTTAGCAAAAACAGCACGTTTTGAGCTTTAATCCTGCGTTTTAACGCGTAAAAGAGCAACATAAAACGACGAATTTTTATTATTTCGTTTTTTATTAATAATGCTTCCTATTTGAACGATTTCAACGATATAAAATGCTTGAAAATGCTTATTTAAGCAAAACAGCGTTTTGAGCTTTAATCTGCGTTTTTAACGCGTAAAACAACATAAAACGACGAAATTTTATTATTCATTTTTATTAATGGCCGCGTCTATTTGAACGATTTCAACGATCACAAATGCTTGAAAATACTTGGCGCAGCAAAACAGCACGTTTTGAGCTTTAATCACGTTTTTAACGCGTAAAACAACATAAAAGCGATTTTTTATTATTCGTTTTTTAATGTATATTACACGTCTATTTTGCGCAATTTAAGCGATCTAAAATGCTTGAAAATACTTATTTTAGCAAAACAGCACGTTTTGAGCTTTTAATGAAAATCTGCGTTTAACGCGTAAAACAGCATAAAACGACGAATTTTTTTGTTATTCGTTTTTTATTAATATTGCACGTCTATTTGAACGATTTCGAAAACGTCTAAAATGCTTGAAAATGCTTATTTTAGCAAAACAGCACGTTTTGAGCTTTAATCTGCGTTTTAACGCGTGAAACAACATAAAAACGACGAAATTTTTGTTATTCGTTTTTTAATATTTGCTTCTATTTGAACGATTTCAGCGATCTAAAATGCTGAAAATGCTTATTTTAGCAAAACAGCACGTTTGAAGGCTTTAATCACCGCGTTTTAACGCGTAAAACAGCATAAAACGACGAATTTTTTTATTATTCGTTTTTATTGTAAATACTTCTATTTGAACGATTTCAACGATATAAAATGCTTGAAATTGCTTATTTTATGGCAAAACAGCACGTTTTGGGAAGCACAATCTGCGTTTTAACGCGTGAAACGCTTGCTCCTAAAACGTGAGAATTTTTATTATTCATTTTTATTAATATTGCGTCTATTTGAGGCGTTTTACAACGATCTAAAATGCGCGAAATGCTTATTTTAGCAAAACAGCACGTTTTGAGCTTTAATCTGCGTTTAACGCGTAAAACAACATAAAACGACAGATTTTTTTATTATTCGTTTTTATTAATGTGCGTCTATTTGAACGATTTCAACGGTCTAAAATGCTTGAAAATGCTTATTTTAGCAAAACAGCACGTTTGAGAGCTTTAATCTGCGTTTTAACGCGTAAAACAACATAAAAACATTGAATTTTTATTATTCGTTTTATTAATATTTGCGCGTCTGTTGAACGATTTCAACGATCTAAAATTAACTTGTAAATGCTTATTTTAGCAAAACGAAAGCACGTTTTTGAGCTTTAATCTGCGTTTTAACGCGTAAAACAGCATAAAACGACGAAATTTTATTATTCGTTTTTATTAATATTTCTTCTATTTGAACGATTTCAACGATCTAAAATGGCGAAAATAGCATTTTAGCAAAACAGCGCGTTTTGAGGCTTTAATCTGCGTTTTAACGCGTAAAACAGCATAAAACGACGAATTTTTATTATTCGTTTTTTATTAATATTGCGTCCTATTTGAACGATTTCAACGATCAAATGGCGAAAATGCTTATTTAGCAAACAGCACGTTTTGAGCTTTAATCTGCGTTTAACGCGTAAAACAACATAAAACGACGAAATTTTACATTATTCACGTTTTTTATTAATATTGCTTCTATTTAGACAGTTTCAACGTCTAAAAATGCTTGAAAATGCTTATTTTAGCCAAAACAGCACGTTTTGAGCTTTTAATCTGCGGGTAACGCGTAAAACAGCATAAAAACGACGAGGTACATTATTCGTTTTTATTAATATTTCTTCTATTTGAGACGATTTCGGCGTCTAAAATGCTTGAAAATGCTTATTTTAGCAGCAAAAGGCAGCACGTTTTGAGCTTTTAATCTGCGTTTTAACGCGTAAACAGCATAAAAACGACAAATTTTTATTATTCGTTTTTATTAATATGCTTCTATTTGAACGATTTCAACGATCACAAAATGCTTGAAAATACTTATTTTAGCAAAAACATCACGTTTTTGAGCTTTTAATCCTGCGTTTTTAACGCGTAAAACGCTTATAAAAACGACGAATTTTTATTATTCGTTTTTATAAATGGCCGCTTCTATTTGAACGATTTCGCTTGATCTAAAATGCTTGAAAAATGCTTATTTAGCAGCAAAACAGCACGTTTTGAGGCGCAATCTGCGTTGCGCGTAAACAGCATAAAACGACGAATTTTTTTTATTATTCGTTTTTTTTTTTTTTATTAATATTGCGTCTATTTGAACGATTTCAGCAATCTAAAATGCTTGAAAGGAATAGTTATTTTAGCAAAATGGCGTTTGAGGCTTTAATCTGCTACGTTTTAACGCGTAAAACAGCATACAAAAACGGCCGGAATTTTTTTTATTATTCGTTTTTTTTATTAATATTACTTCTATTTAAGAAACAGTTTCAACGATCTAAAATGCTTGAAAATGCGCTTATTTTTAGCAAAACAGCGTTTTGAGCTTTAATCCTGCGTTTTACAACGCGTAAAACAGCATAAAAACGACGAATTTTCGGTATTCGTTTTTATTCGTAATGCTTCTATTTGAACGATTTCAAACGATCTAAAATGCTTGAAAATGCTGGCCTAGCAAAACAGAACGATTTTGAGCTTTAATCCTGCGTTTAACGCGTAAAACAGCATAAAAACGACGAAATTTTTTATTATTCGTTTTTTATTAATATTGCGTCTATTTGAACGATTTCAACGATCTAAAATGCTTGAAAATGCTTATTTTTAGCAAAACAGCACGTTTTTGAGCTTTTAATCTGCGTTTTAGCGTAAACGGCATGAAGCGACGAATTTTTTATTATTCGTTTTTATAAATATTGCTTCTATTTGAACGATTTCAACGATCTAAGAGCGAAATGCTTATTTTTAGCAAAACAGCACGTTTTTGAGCTTTAATCTGCGTTTTTAACGCGTAAAACAACATAAAACGACGAATTTTTTTTTATTATTCGTTTTTTATTAATATTGCGTCTATTGAACGATTTAAGCAATCTAAAATGCTTGAAAATGATTATTTTATTAAAATAAGCGTTTTTGAGCTTTAATCTGCGTTTTAACGCGTAAAACAGCATAAAGCGACGAATTTTTGTTATTCGTTTTTGGTAATATTACTTCTATTTGAACGATTTCAACGATCTAAAATGCTTGAAAATGCTTATTTTAGCAAAACAGCACGTTTGAGCTTTTAATCTGCGTTTAACGCACGTAAAACAACATAAAACGACAATTTTATTATTCGTTTTTATTAATATTACTTCTATTTGAACGATTTCAACGATCTAAAATGCTTGAAAATGCTTATTTTAGCAATACAACGTTTGAGCTTTAATCTGCGTTTTAACGCGTAAAACAATATAAAACGACAGAATTTTTGTATTCGTTTTTATTAATGTTGCGTCTATTTGGCAGACGATTTCAACGATCCTAAAATGCTTGAAAATGCTATTTTAGCAAAACAGCGCGCGTTTGAGCTTTAATCTGCGTTTTAACGCGTGAAACAGCATAAAAACGACGAATTTTATTATTCGTTTTTATTAATAGTACTTCTATTTGAACGATTTCAACGATCCTAAAATGCTTGAAAATGCTTATTTTAGCAAACAGCACGTTTTGAGCTTTTAATCTGCGTTTTAACGCGTAAAACAACATAAAACGACGAAGGTACATTATTAGTTTTTACTATTAATATTGCACGTCTATTTGAAGACGATTTCAACGATCTAAAATGCTTGAAATGATTATTTTCACGCAAAACAGCACGTTTTGAACTTTTAATCTGCGTTTTAACGCGTAAAACAGCATAAAACGATGACGAATTTTATTATTCGTTTTTTTTATAAATGTGCTTCTATTTGAGCAATTTCAGCGATCTAAAAATGCTTGAAAATACTTATTTTAGCAAAACAGCACGTTTTGAGCTTTAATCCTGCCTTTTAACGCGTAAAACAGCATAAAACGACAGGGTATTTTATTATTTCACATTTTTTATTAATATTGCGTCTGTTGAACGATTTCAGCAATCTAAAATGCTTGAAAGTAGTTATTTTAGCAAAATAGCACGTTTTGAGCTTTTAATCTGCGTTTTTAACGCGTAAAACAGCACTCTAAAAACGACAGATTTTTTATTATTCGTTTTTACATTAATATTGCTTCTATTTGAACGATTTCAACGATCTAAAATGCTTGAAAATGCTTATTTTATGGCACGTTTTGAGCTTTAATCTGCGTTTAACGCGTAAAACAGCTTATAAAAACGACGAATTTTATTATTCGTTATTTATTATATTTAGCCTAAACACGAACGATTTCAACAATCCCGTGCTTGAAAATGCTTATTTTATGCCGCCAAAACAGCACGTTTTTGAGCTTTTAATCTGCGTTTTAACGCGTAAAACTGGCATAAAACGACGAATTTTGGCCAATTGCTTTTTTATTAATGTTGCGTCTATTTAGACAATTTCAACGATCTAAAATGCTTGAAAATACTTGGTACAGCAAAACAGCACGTTTTTTGAGCTTTTTAATCTGCGTTTTAACGTAAACAATATAAAACGACGAATTTTTATTATTCGTTTTTTATTAATATTTAACTTCTATTTGAACGATTTCAACGATCTAAAATGCTTGAAAATGCTTATTTTAGCAAAACAGCACATTTTGAGCTTCAATCTGCGTTTTTAACGCGTAAAACAGCTTATAAAAACGGCAAAATTTTTATTATTCGTTTTTTTATTAATATTGCGTCTATTTGAACGATTTCAACGATCGTAGTTTGAAAATGCTTACATTTTTAAGCAAAACAACCACGTTTTGAGCTTTTAATCTGCGTTTTAACGCGTAAAACAGCATAAAACGACAATTTTTATTATTCGTTTTTATTATGTGCTATTTGAACGATTTCAACGATATAAAATGCTTGAAAATGCTTATTTAGCAAAACAGCGCACGTTTTTGAGCTTTAATCTGCGTTTTAACGCGTAAAACAGCATAAAAACGACCAGTACGTAATCATTTTTATTAATGTACGTCTATTTAGCAGACGATTTCAACGATCTAAAATGCTTGAAAATGCTTATTTTAGCAAAACAGCACGTTTGAGGCACGTCTGCGTTTTAACGCGTAAAACAGCGCATAAAACGACGAATTTTTTATTGTGCGTTTTTAAGTAATATTGCGTCTGTTTTAACGATTTGCAGCGTCTAAATGCTTGAAAATGCTTATTTTAGCAAAACAGCACGTTTTGAGAGCTTTAATCTGCGTTTTTAACGCGTAAAACAGCATAAAACGACGAATTTTTATTATTGTTTTATTAATATTGCACGTCTATTTGAACGATTTCAACGATCTAAATGCGCCCAGAAAATGCCCCATTTTAGCAAAACAGCACGTTTTGAGCTTTAATCTGCGTTTAACGTAAAACAACATAAAACGGTAGCAAATTTTTATTCGTTTTTTATTAATATTGCTTCTATTTGAGACGATTTCGGCGATCACAAAATGGCGAGAAAATGCTTATTTCCAGCAAAACAGCACGTTTTGAGCTTTAATCGCAGATTTTTAACGCGTAAAACAACATAAAACGACTAGGGCCGCACATTATTCGTTTTTTATTAATATTGCTTATTTGAACGATTTCAGCGATCGCGTTAGCGAAAATGCTTATTTTAGCAAAACAGCGTTTTGAGCTTCGATATACGTTTTGGCAGCGTAAAACAGCATAAAACGACGAGGAGATTTTTATTGTTCGTTTTATTAGTATTGCACGTCTATTTGGGCGAACAACGATCAAAATGCTTGAAAATACTTATTTTAGCAAACAGCACGAGCTTTAATCTGCGTTTTAACGCGTAAACGGCAAAAACGACGAATTTTTTATTTATTCGTTTTTATTAATATTGGCTATTTGTGAACGATTTTCAACGATATAAAATGCTTAAGAAAATGCTTTATTTTTAGCAAAACAGCGCATTTTGAGGCTTTAATCTGCGTTTTAACGCGTAAAACAGCATAAAAACGACGGGGTGTTTTATTATTCATTTTTTTATTAATATTGCGTCTATTTGAACGGTTTCAACGATCTAAAATGCTTGAAATGCTTATTTTAGCAAAACAGCACGTTTGAGAGGCTTTAATCACCGCGTTTTAACGCGTAAAGAACAACATAAAAACGACGAATTTTTATTATTCGTTTTATTAATGTCTTCAGACGATTTCAACATTATAAGATACTTAAAAGTAACTTATTTTAGCAAAACAGCACGTTTTTGGGCTTTTGTCTGCGATTTTAACGCGTAAAACAACATAAAAAACGACGAAGGTACACATTAATCATTTTTTTTATTAATATTGCGTCTATTTGAACGATTTCAACGATCTAAAATGCTTGAAAATGCTTATTTTAGCAAAAACAGCACGTTTTGAGCTTTTAATGCGTTTAACGTAAAGACAACATAAAAACGACGATTTTTATTATTCGTTTTATTAATGGCCGTCTGTTACTTAACGTTTTCAACGATCTAAAATGCTTGAAAATGCTTATTTGGCAAAACAGCGCGTTTTGAGAAAATGCTGCGTTTTAACGCGTAAAACGTATAAAAACGACGAATTTTTTTTATTTATTCGTTTTTTATTAATGTGCGTCTATTTGAACAGTTTCAACGATCTAAAATGCTTGAAAATGCTTATTTTAGCAAAACAGCACGTTTTGAGCTTTAATCTGCGTTTTAACGTAAAACAGCATAAAGCGGCGAGTGCATAAAGTATTCGTTTTTTATTAATGGTACAAGCTTCTATTTGAACGATTTCAGCGATCTAAAATGCTTGAAAATGCTTTTTGCAAAACCCAAAAAAAGAAACGTTTTTTTGAGCCTTTAAATCTTTCGGTTTTTAAAAAAGCCCTTTTAAGGGAAAAACCGCATTTAATAAAAAATGAAAAGGGGAATTTTTTTTTTTTCGTTTTTTTTAATATTTCTTTAAACAAATTTTAAGATCTAAAATGCTTGAAAATTCTTATTTTTGCAAAAAAGCACGTTTTTTTAGCTTTTTTTCTGCGTTTTTAAAGCGTAAAACAGCATAAAACCGGGGCCGGGAAATTTTTTTTTAAATTTTTTTTTTAAAAAAAAAATTTTTTTTTGTTTTTTTTTTTGAAGAAAGATTTCAACGATCTAAAATGCTTGAAAAAACTTATTTTTGCAAAAGGGAGCGTTTTGAGCTTTAATCGCGTTTTTAAAGCTAAAAAAAGCATAAAAAGACGAAATTTTTTTTATTTGTTTTTTTTTTTTTGTCTTTTGAACGATTTCAACGATCTTAAAATGCTTGAAAATGCTTATTTTAGCAAAACAGCGTTTTTAGCCCAAACCCGCCTTTTTTTAAAGCGTGGCAACATAAAACGACGGGTTTTTTTTATTCGTTTTTTTTTAATGCTTCTATTTGGGGAAAGATTTTTAAACGATCCAAAATGGGGAAAAGCTTTTAGAAAAAAGCCGTTTGAGGGTTTTTTTCTGCCCTTTTTAAAGCGTAAAACAACATAAAACCACGAAATTTTTTTTTATTCGTTTTTTTTTTAATATTTCGTCTTTTGAACGATTTCAACGATCTAAAAACTTGAAAATGCTTTTTTTAGCAAAAACCCCGCCACGTTTTTAAGGACAATTTTGCGTTTTAACGCGTAAAACAACATAAAACGGCAAGGGAAAAATTTTTTATTCGTTTTTATTTTATTGCGTCAGGGCCAAATTTTAACGATCCTTTCTTGAAAAAGCTTATTTTAGCAAAACAGCACGTTTGGGCTTTTTTCTGCGTTTTAACCCCGTAAAACAGCTTTTAAAAAAGACGAAATTTTTTTTATTCGTTTTTTTTTTTATTGGGGTTTTTATTTTAACGATTTCAACGATCCTTTCTTGAAAATGCTTATTTTTTGCAAAACAGGGACGTTTTTGGGGTTTAATCTCGTTTTAACGTAAAAAAAGCATAAAAAAGGCGGGTTTTAATTTTTCGTTTTTTTTAATATTGCGTCTATTTGAACGATTTTCCCAAGATCTAAAAAAGCGAAAATTTCTTATTTTAGCAAAACAGCACGTTTTTTAGGGTTTTAATTCCCGCGTTTTTAAAGCGTAAAACGGCATAAAACGACGAAATTTTTTAAATTTTTCGTTTTTTTTTTTATTTTATTTGAAAAAGATTTCCGGGGATCCCAAAAAAGCTTGGGAAAAAGTTATTTTAACCCAAAAAAGCACGTTTTTAGCCAAAAATGCGTTTTTAAAGGGAAAACGGGATCCGACGAAATTTTTTTTTATTCGTTTTTTTTTAATATTTCGTCCATTTGAAAAAGGTTTCAACGATCTAAAAATTTCTTGAAAAGGGTTATTTTAGCAAAACAGCACGTTTTGAGCTTTTTAAACTGCGTTTTAACGCGTAAAACAGCATAAAAGACGGGAATTTTTTTTTATTCGTTTTTTAATTTTTTTATTTAAACCCTTTGGGTTTCCCGCGA
>NW_027047456.1:0-14786 GCF_025399875.1 Dalotia coriaria
TTGAGCTTTAACTGCGTTTAGCAAAACGCATAAAACGCGAAATTTTTTTCGTTTTTATTAATTTCCCATTAACGATTTCACGATCTAAAATGTTGAAAATTTTTTAGCAAAACAGCACGTTTGAGCTTTCTGCGTTTTAGCGAAAACAGCATAAAACGAGAATTTATTATTTTCGTTATTTTATTAATATTGCGTCTATTTGAACGATTTCAACGATCTAAAATGTTTGAAAATGCTTATTTTTAGCAAAACGCCTTTTTAGGGTTTTTCTGCGTTTTAACGCGTAAAACAGCATAAAACGAGAATTTTTATATTCGTTTTTATTTTTATTGCGTCTATTTGAACGTTTCAACGTCAAAATGCGAAAATGCTTATTTAGCAAAACAGCGTTTTGAGCTTTTATTCTTTCGTTTTAACGCGTAAAACGCATAAAAACGACGAAATTTTTATTATTCGTTTTTATTAATATTGCGTCTATTTTAACGATTTAGATTAAAATGCTTGAAAATGCTATTTTAGCAAAACAGCACGTTTTGACTTTAATCTGCGTTTTTTAAAGCGTAAAACACATAAAACGATGAAATTTTTTTTTTCGTTTTTTTTTTATTTGCGTCTATTTGAACGATTTAAAAAGATCTAAAATGCTTGAAAAAGCTTATTTTAGAAAACAGCCGTTTTGAGCGTTAATCTGCGTTTTAAGCGTAAAAAAGCTAAAACGACGATTTTTTATTATTTGTTTTTATTAATATGCTTCTATTTGAACGATTTCAACGATCTAAAATGTTTAAAATGCTTATTTTTAGCAAAACAGCACGTTTTGAGCTTTATTCTGCGTTTAACGCGTAAACAGCATAAAACGAGAAATTTTTATTATTCGTTTTTATAATATTGCGTCTATTTGAACGATTTCAACGATCTAAAATGCTTGAAAATGCTTATTTTAGCAAAACAGCACATTTTGAGCTTAAATCTGCACCCAATGCGTAAAACAGCATAAAACGTGAATTTTTATTATTCGTTTTTACTAATATTGCTTCTATTTGAACGATTTCAACGATCTAAAATGCTTGAAAATGATTATTTTAGCAAAACAGCACGTTTTGAGCTTTAATCTGCGTTTTAACGCGTAAAACGCTTTATAAAACGACGAAATTTTATTATTCGTTTTTTATTTTTATTGCGTCTATTTGAACGATTTCAACGATCTAAAAATGCTTGAAAATGCTTATTTTAGCAAAACAGCACGTTTTGAGCAGATCTGCGTTTTAACGCGTAAAACAGCATAAAAACGACGAATTTTTTATTATTCGTTTTTTATTAATATTGCTTCTCTTTTGAACGATTTCAACGGTGATCTAAAATGCTTGAAAATGCTTATTTTAGCAAAACAGCACACGTTTTGAGCTTTTATTCTGCGTTTAACGTAAAACAGCATAAAACGACGAAATTTTTATTATTCGTTTTATTTTTATTGCGTCTATTTGAACGATTTCAAAGATCTAAAATGCTTCGAAAATGCTTATTTTAGCAAAACAGCACGTTTTGAGCTTTTAATCTGCGTTTTAACGCGTAAAACAGCATAAAACGACGAAATTTTTATTATTCGTTTTTTATTAATGTGCGTCTATTTGAACGATTTTCAACGATCTAAAATGCTTGAAAATGCTTATTTTAGCAAAACAGCACGTTTGAGCTTTTAATCTGCGTTTTAACGCGTAAAACAGCTTATAAAACGACGAATTTTTTGGTATTCGTTTTTATTAATATTGCTTTCTATTTGAACGATTTCAACGATCTAAAATACTTGAAAATGCTTATTTTAGCAAAACAGCGTTTTGAGCTTTTAATCTGCGTTTTAACGCGTAAAACAGCATAAAAACGACGAAATTTTCATTTATTCGTTTTTTATTAATATTGCGTCTATTTGAACGATTTCAACGATCACAAAATGCTTGAAAATGCTTATTTTATGGCAAAACAGCGTTTGAGCTTTATTCTGCGTTTTAGCGCGTAAAACAGCATAAAAACGACGAAATTTTTATTATTCGTTTTATTTTTTATTTGCGTCTATTTGAACGATTTCAGCTTGATCTAAAATCGCGAAAATGCTTATTTTTAGCAAAACAGCACGTTTGAGCTTTAATCTGCGTTTTAACGCGTAAAACAGCATAAAAGTCGAAATTTTTTATTATTCGTTTTATTAATATTGCTTCTATTTGAACGATTTCAACGATCTAAAAATGCTTGAAAATGCTTATTTTAGCAGCAAAACAGCACGTTTTGAGCTTTTAATCCTGCGTTTAACGCGTAAAACAGCATAAAACGACGATTTTTTATTATTCGTTTTTATTATATTGCGTCTATTTGAACGATTTCAACGATCAAAATGCTTGAAAATACTTATTTACAGCAAAACTGCACGTTTTGAGCTTTAATCTGCGTTTTAACGCGTAAACAGCATAAAAACGACGAATTTTTATTATTCGTTTTTATTAATATTGCTTCTATTTGAACGATTTCAACGATCTAAAATGCTTGAAAATGCTTATTTTAGCAAAACCAGCACGTTTTGAGCTTTATTCGCCTTTTTAACGCGTAAAACAACATAAAAACGACGAAATTTTTATTATTCGTTTTTTATTAATATTGCGTCTATTTGAACGATTTCAACGATCTAAAATGCTTGAAAATGCTTATTTTAGCAAAACAGCACGTTTTGAGCTTTAATCTGCGTTTTAACGCGTAAAACAGCATAAAACGATGAAATTTTTATTATTCGTTTTTATTTTTATTGCGTCTGTTGAACGATTTCAACGATCTAAATGCTTGAAAATACTTATTTTAGCAAAACAGCACACGTTTTGAGCGTTAATCTGCGTTTTAACGCGTAAAACAGCATAAAACGACGAGAATTTTTATTATTCGTTTTTATTAATATTGCGTCTATTTGAACGATTTCAACGATCTAAAATGCTTGAAATGCTTATTTTAGCAAAACAGCACGTTTGAGCTTTTAATCTGCGTTTTAACGCGTAAAACAGCATAAAAGTGACGAATTTTTTTATTATTCGTTTTTATTATGTGCTTCTATTTAAACGATTTCAACGATCTAAAATGCTTGAAAATGCTTATTTTAGCAAAACAGCACGTTTGAGCTTTTAATCTGCGTTTTAACGTAAAACATAAAACGACGAAATTTTATTATTCGTTTTTTTTATTTTTATTGCGTCATATTTGATCCTATTTCAATGATCTAAAATGCTTGAAAATGCTTATTTTAGCAAAACAGCACGTTTTGAGGGCTTTTCGTCTGCGTTTTTAACGCGTAAAAGGCGCAGCATAAAAACGACGAATTTTTTATTATTCGTTTTATTAATATTGCTTCTATTTGAACGATTTCAACGATCTAAAATGCTTGAAAATGCTTATTTTAGCAAAACAGCACGTTTTGAGCTTTATTCATACATTTTAACGCGTAAGGCAACATAAAACGACAGAATTTTTATTATTCGTTTTTATTAATATTGCGTCCTATTTGAACGGTTGAACGGTCACAAATGCTTGAAAATGCTTATTTTAGCAAAACAGCACGTTTTGAGCTTTAATCTGCGTTTTTTAATGCGTAAAACGACAGCATAAAAACGACGAATTTACCATTATTCGTTTTTTTATTAATATTTGCTTCTATTTGAACGATTTCAACGATCTAAAATGCTTGAAAATGATTATTTTAGCAAAACAGCACGTTTTGAGAGCTTTTAATCTGCGTTTTAACGCGTAAACAGCTTATAAAAACGACGAAATTTTTATTATTCGTTTTATTAATATTGCGTCTATTTGAACGATTTCAACGGTTAAAATACTTGAAAATACTTATTTTTAGCAAAACAGCACGTTTGAGCTTTTAATCTGCGTTTTAACAGTGAAATAGCATAAAAACGACGAAATTTTTATTATTCGTTTTTTTTATTTTTGTGCGTCTATTTGAACGATTTCAACGTCCTAAATGCTTGAAAATTAACTTATTTTAGCAAAACAGCACGTTTTTGAGCGTTAATCTGCGTTTAACGCGTAAACGGCATAAAAACGACGAATTTTTATTATTCGTTTTTATTAATATTGCTTCTATTTGAACATTTCAACGATCAAAAATGCTTGAAGAAGTACTTGTGCGTAGCAAAACAGCACGTTTTGAACTTTAATCTGCGCTTTAACGCGTAAAACGGCATAAAACGACGAAATTTTTATTATTCGTTTTTATTAATATTGCGTCTATTTGAACGATTTCAATGATCTAAAATGCTTGAAAATGCTTATTTTAGCAAAACAGCACGTTTTGAGCTTTTATTCTGCGTTTAACGCGTAAAACGGCTTTATAAAACGACGAAATTTTTATTGTTTTTTACATTTTTTATTTGCGTCTATTTGAACGATTTCAACGATCTAAAATGCTTGAAAATGCTTATTTTAGCAAAACAGCACGTTTTGAGCTTTTAATCTGCGTTTTAACGCGTAAACAGCATAAAACGACGGAATTTTTATTATTCGTTTTTATTAATATTGCTTCTATTTGAACGGTTTCAACGATCTAAAATGCTTGAAAATGCTTATTTTGGCAGCAAAACAGCGCGTTTTGAGCTTTAATCTGCGTTTTAACGCGTAAAACAACATAAAAACGACGAATTTTTTATTATTCGTTTTTATTAATATTGCTTCTATTTGAACGATTTCAACGATCTAAAATGCTTGAAAATACTTATTTTAGCAGCAAAACAACACGTTTTAAAGCAATACTGCGTTTTAACGTAAAACAGCATAAAACGACAGATTTTTTATTATTCGTTTTTATTAATATTGCGTCTATTTGAACGATTTCAACGATCTAAAAATGCTTGAAAATGTTTTTATTTTAGCAAAACAGCACGTTTTGAGCTTTAATCTGCGTTTTGACGCGTAAAACAACATATAAACGACGAATTTTTTATTATTCGTTTTTATTAATATTGCTTCTAATTGAACGATTTCAACGATCTAAAATGCTTGAAAATGCTTATTTTAGCAAAACAGCACGTTTACGAGCTTTTATTCTGCACGTTTAACGCGTAAAACAGCATAAAAACGACGAAATTTTATTATTCGTTTTTATTAATGTGCGTCTATTTGAACGATTTCAACGATCTAAAACGAAATGCTTATTTAGCAAAACAGCACGTTTTGTGCTTTTAATCCAGCGTTTTAACGCGTAAAACAACATAAAAACGACGAATTTTTATTATTCGTTTTTGATATTAATATTAACTTCTATTTGAAGACGATTTCAACGATCTAAAATGCTTGAAAATGCTTATTTTAGCAAACAATACGTTTTTGAGCTTTGACCTGCGTTTTAACGCGTAAAACAACATAAAACGACGACATTTTATTATTCGTTTTTATTAATATTGCGTCTATTTGAACGATTTCAACGATCTAAAATGCTTGAAATACTTATTTTAGCAAAACAGCACGTTTTGAGCCAAATCTGCGTTTTAATGCGTAAAACAGCGCCAAAACGACAGATTTTTTTATTATTCACGTTTTTTATTAGCCTTCTATTTGAACGATTTCAACGATCTAAAATGCTTGAAAATGATTATTGCTAGCAAAACAGCGCGTTTTGACTTTAATCTGCGTTTTGCTGCGTAAAGCGGCATAAAACGACGAAATTTTATTATTCGTTTTTTATTAATATTGCGTCTGTTACGAACGATTTCAACGATTTAAAATGCTTGAAAATGCTTGAGCACAGCAAAACAGCACGTTTTGAGCTTTAATCTACGTTTTAACGCGTAAAACAGCATAAAACGACGAAATTTTTATTATTTTGTTTTTTTATTTTTTATTGCGCGTCTATTTGAACGATTTCAACGATCTAAAATGCTTGAAAATGTTTATTTTAGCAAAACAGCACGTTATGAGCGTTAATCTGCGTTTTAACGCGTAAAACAGCATAAAAACGACGAATTTTTTATTATTCGTTTTTTATTAATATTGCTTCTATTTGAACGATTTTCAACAAGCAATCTAAAATGCTTGAAAATGCTTATTTTTGTAGCAAAACAGCACGTTTTGAAGGCTTTTATTCTGCGATTTTTAACGCGTAAAACAGCTTATAAAACGACGAAATTTTGCGTATTCGTTTTATTAATATTGCGTCTATTTGAATGATTTCAGCGATCTAAAATGCTTGAAAATGCTTATTTTTAAAAAAAGCACGTTTTGAGCTTTTTAAACTGCGTTTTTAAAGCGTAAAGCAGCATAAAAAAGAAAATTTTTTTTATTCGTTTTTTTAAAAATTGCGTCTATTTGAACGATTTCAACGATTTAAAAAAGCTTGAAAATGCTTATTTTAGCAAAAAAAGCAAGTTTTTAGTTTTTTAAACTGCGTTTTTAAAGCAAAAACAGCATTAAAAAAAGACGGGAAATTTTTTTTATTTGTTTTTTTTTATTGGGCTATTTGGGAAAGATTTCAACGATCTAAAATGCTTGAAAATGTTTTATTTTAGCAAAACAGCACGTTATGAGGGGTTAATCTGCGTTTTTAACCCCGTAAAACAGCATAAAAAAGACGAATTTTTTTTTATTCGTTTTTAAATTAAAATTTCTTCATTTGAACGATTTCAAAAATCTAAAAATGTTTTAAAATGCTTATTTTGAAAAAAAGCACGTTTTGAGTTTTTTTTCCCCCCCTTTTAAGCGTAAAACAGCATTAAAAAAGACAAATTTTTTTTTATTCGTTTTTTTTAATTTATTGCCCAGAAATTTTAACCCACCAAAATGCTTGAAAATGCTTATTTTAGCAAAACAGCACGTTTTGAGTTTTTAAACGCGTTTTTAAAGCGTAAAACATAAAAAATGACGAATTTTTTTTATTCGTTTTTAAATATTCTTCATTTGAACGATTTCAACGATCTAAAATGCTTGAAAATGCTTATTTTAGAAAAAAAAGCACGTTTTGAGGGTTTATTCTGCGTTTTTAACCCCGTAAAACAGCATAAAAAACGACGAAATTTTTATTATTCGTTTTTATTAAATATTGCGTCTATTTGAACGATTTCAACGATCTAAAATGCTTGAAAATGCTTTTTTTAGCAAAACAGCACGTTTTGAGCTTTAATCTGGGGTTTTAACGCATAAAAAAGCATAAAAAAAGACAAAATTTTTTTTTTTCGTTTTTTTTAATATTGCGTCTATTTGAACGATTTCAACGATTTTAAAAATGCTTGAAAATGCTTATTTTAGCAAAACAGCCTCGTTTTTGAGCTTTAATCTGCGTTTTAACGCGTAAACAGCATAAAAAAAACGACGAATTTTTTACATCTGTTTTATTATTGTTTCTATTTGAACGATTTCAACGATCTAAAATGCTTGAAAATGCTTATTTTAGCAAACAGCAATGTTTTGAGCTTTAATCTGCGTTTTAACGCGTAAAACAGCATAAAAACGACGAAATTTTATTATTCGTTTTATTAATATTGTGCCCATTTGGAACGATTTCAACGGATCTAAAATGCTTGAAAATGCTTTATTATTTTAGCAAAAATGCACGTTTTGAGTTTTATTCTGCGTTTTAACGCGTAAAACAGCATAAACCGACGAAATTTTATTATTCTGCCGCTTATTTTATTGCGTCTATTTGAACGATTTCAACGATCTAAAATGCTTGAAAATGCTTATTTTAGCAAAACAAAGCACGTTTTGAGTTTAATCTGCGTTTTAACGGCAAAACAGCATAAAAAAAAACGACGAATTTTTTATTATTCGTTTTTTATTATTATTGCTTCTATTTGAACGATTTCAACGATCTAAAATGTGCTTGAAAAGCTTATTTTAGCAAAAACAGCACGTTTTGAGTTTTAATCTGCGTTTTAACGCGCGCAAAAACAGCATAAAACGTGACGAAATTTATTATTCGTTTTATTATTGCGTCTATTTGAAACGATTTCGATCTAAAATGCTTGAAAATGTTTATTTTAGCAAAACAGCACGTTTTGCTTTAATCTGCGTTTTAACGCAAAACAGCATAAAAACGACGAATTTTTTATTATTCGTTTTATTAATATTGCGTCTATTTGAACGATTTCAGATCTTAAAATGCTTGAAAATGCTTATTTAGCAAAACAGCACGTTTTGAGCTTAATCTGCGTTTTAACGCGCGTAAAACAAAGTATGCCTGGCGAATTTTTTATTATTCGTTTTTATTACTATGCGTCTATTTGAACGATTTCAAACGATCTAAAATGCTTGAAAATGTTTTTTATTTTAGCAAAACAGCACGTTTGGTTTAATCTGCGTTTTAACGCGTAAACAGCATACAAAAACGACGAATTTTTTATTATTCGTTTTTATTAATACGTTTCATTTGAACGATTTCAACGATCTAAAAATGCTTGAAAATGCGCTTATTTTAGCAAAATATATATCGTTTTGCGCTTTATTCCGCGTTTTTAACGCGTAAAACAGCATAAAAACGACGAAATTTTTATTATTATTCGTTTTATTAATATTGTGTCTATTTGAAATCGATTTCATCGATCTAAAATGCTTGAAAATGCTTATATTAGCAAAATGCGCACGTTTTGAACTTTAATCTGCGTTTTACCGCGTAAAAACAGCATAAAAATGACGAATTTTTATTATTCGTTTTTATTAATACGTTTTATTTAAACAATTTCAACGATCTAAACGCTTGAAAATGCTTTATTTAAGCAAAACAGTACGTTTTTGATTTTTAATCTGCGTTTTAACGTAAAAACAGTACAAAATGACGAAAAATTTTATTGTTCGTTTTTATTAATATTGTTTCTATTTGAACGATTTCAACGATCTAAAATGCTTGAAAATGCTTATTTTAGCAAAACAGCATTGTTTAGCGCTTATTCCTGTTTTAACGCGTAAACAGCATAAAACGACGGAAATTTTTGTATTATTCGTTTTTATTTTTATTGCGTCTATTTTGAACGATTTCAACGATCTAAAATGCTTGAGCGCTATTTTAGCAAAACAGCACGTTTACGTTTGAGCTTTAATCTGCGTTTTAACTTGGCGTAAAACAACATAAAATATTGAATTTTTATTGTTTTATTAATGTGCTTCTATTTAAACAATTTCAACGATCTAAAACGCTTGAAATACTTATTTAAGCAAAACAAGCACGTGCAGGCTTTAATCTGCGTTTTAACGCGTAAAACGCTTTATAAAACGACAGAAATTTTATTATTCGTTTTTATTAATATTGCGTCTATTGAACGATTTCAACGTCTAAAATGCTTGAAATGCTTGTTTAGCAAAACAGCACGTTACGAACTTTAATCTGCGTTTTAGCGCGTGGCAACATAAAACGACGAATTTTTTATTATTGTTTTTATTAATATTGCGTCTATTTGAACGATTTCCGTCCTAAAATGACGAAAATGTTTTATTTTAGCAAAACAGCACGTTTTGAGCTTTAATCTGCGTTTTAACGTAAAACAACATAAAAACGACAGATTTTTTATTATTCGTTTTTTATTATGTAGCTTCTGCGGTGATTTCAACGATCAAATAGCGAAAATGCTTATTTAGCAAAACAGCACGTTTTGCGCTTTTATTCCTACGTTTTAACGCGTAAAACAGCATAAAACGACGAAATTTTTATTATTCGTTTTTTTATTAAATATTGTATCTATTTGAACGTTTTATGGGTAAAATGCTTGAAAATGCTTATATTAGCAGCAAAACAGCACGTTTGAGCTTTTAATCTGCGTTTTAACGCGTAAAACAGCATAAAAATGACGAATTTACATTATTCGTTTTTTATTAATATTGCTTCTATTTAAACAATTTCGAAAGCGATCGAAGCAGCAGAAAATGCTTATTTAAACAAAACAGCGTTTGAGCTTTAATCTGCGTTTAACGCGTAAACTAACATAAAACAGCAGAAAATTTTATTGTTCGTTTTTACGTATCGTGCTTCTATTTGAACGATTTCAACGATCCTAAAATAAGCGAAAATGCTTATTTTAAAACAGCACGTTTGAGCTTTAATCTGCGTTTTAACGCGTAAGACAGCATAAAAACGACAAATTTTATTATTCGTTTTTTATTAATAGCCCGTCTGTTTGGAACGATTTCAACGATCCTAAAATGCTTGAAAATGCTTATTTTAGCAAAACAGCACGTTTTGAGCTTTAATCAGCGTTTAGCGCGTAAAACAGCATAAAAACGACGAAATTTTATTATTCGTTTTTTATTAATGCGTCTATTTAGACGTTTTACAACGTCAAATGCGCTTGAAAATGCTTATTTTAGCAAAACAACGCGATTTTGAAGGCTTTAATCTGCGTTTTAACGCGTAAAACAGCGTTTAACGCGTAAAAACAGCATAAAAAGGCGATTTTTTCGTATTAGTTTTTATTAATATTGCTTCTATTTGAACGATTTCAACGATCTAAGTACTTGAAATACTTATTTAGCAAAAAAAAGCACGTTTGAGCTTTAATCTGCGTTTTAACATTAATAAAACAGCATAAAACAGTGAAATTTTTTATTATTCGTTTTTTATTAATGTGCGTCCTATTTGAACGATTTCAACGATCTCGTCGCGAAAGTACTTATTTTAGCAAAACAACACCTTTTTAGGCTTTTATTCACCTTGCGTTTTTAACGCGTAAAACAACATAAAACGACGAAATTTTATTATTCGTTTTTATTTTTATTGCGTCTATTTGAACGATTTCAACGATCTAAAATGCTTGAAAATGCTTGTTTAGCAAAACAGCACGTTTGAGCTTTAATCTGCGATTTTATCGCGTGAGCGGCGTAAACGACGAATTTACGTATTCGTTTTGCGTGTAGTAGCACCTGTTTGGTGCGTTTCAACGTCTAAAATGCGCTTGAAAATGCTTATTTTAGCAAAACAGCACGTTTGAGCTTTACCCAATCACGTTTTAACGCGTAAAACAGCACTTGCTCGCGGCGAGTACTGATATTCGTTTTTTTTTATTAATGTACGCCTATTTGAACGCTGATTTTCCGAAGCGATCTCAAATGGCGAAAATGCTTTATTTTAGCAAAACAGCGCGTTTGAGGCTTTAATCACCGCGTTTTTTAACGCGGCAAAACAACATAAAAACGACAGATTTTTTGTATTGGTTTTATTAATATTACTTCTATTTGAGGGCGATTTCAAAGATCTAGAATGCTTACGAAAATGCTTATTTATAAAACGGCACGTTTTGAACTTTTGTCTACGTTTTAACGCTGAAACAACATAAAACATGACAGATTTTTATTATTCGTTTTTTTATTAAAATTTAGCTCTGTTGGAACGATTTTATTTGATGCAAATGCTTGAAAGTAGCATTTTAGCAAAACAGCACGATTTTGGAAGCACAATCTGCGTTTAAACGCGTAAAACAGCATAAAAGACAATTTTTTATTGTTGTTTTTATTAATGTACACTATTTGAACAATTTAAAACGATCTAAAATAGCGAAAATACTTTATTTTAGCAAAACAGCGTTTTGAGCTTTAATCTGCGTTTTAACGCGTAAAACAGCGCATAAAAACGACAGATTTTTATTATTCGTTTTTATTAATATTAACTGTTGAACGATTTAACGATCTAAAATGCTTGAAAATGCTTATTTTAGCAAAACAGCGTTTGAGCACAATCTGCGTTTTAGCGCGTAAGCAACGCCAAAACGACGAAATTTTATTATTCGTTTTTTTTTTTTTTTTATTAATATTGCGTCTACAGACGATTTCAACGATCTAAAATGCTTGAAAATGCTTGTTTTGGCAAAACGGCGCGTTTGGGCGCAATCACGTTTTAACGCGTAAAGGCAGCTTATAAAACGACGAATTTTTATTATTCCACGTTTTTTTATTAATGATCTATTTGAACGAGTTTGTGATCTAAAGTAGCGCATTTAAGCAAAGGCGGCACGGTTTGAGCTGTCTGCGTTTGGCGTAAAGGCATAAAACAGCGAATTTTTATTAATTTCGTTTTTCGATGGCATCATTACTTCTATTTGAACAGTTTCAACGATCTAAAATGCTTGAAAAGTACTTGTTTGGCGAAAACAGCGCATTTTGGAAGCTTTTGACCTGCGTTTAACGCGTAAAACAGCATAAAGCAGGCGAAATTTTTGTTTTTGTTAATATTTGCGTCCTATTTGAACGGTTTCGAGTCGTCTTGAGTAACCCGTTTCGCCAAAACAGCACGTTTTGGGCTTTAATCTGCGTTTTAGCGTAGGCAACATAAAATAGCCAGATCACTTTTTATTATTCGTTTTTTTTGTTAAACCGTTGCCTATTTAAACGATTTAACGAGTATAGGTAACGAAAATGCTTATTTTAATAAAACAGGCGTTTGGAGCTTTTGTCGCGTTTAACGCGTAAAACGGCTTATAAAACGGCAAAATTGCATATTATTCGTTTTATTAAAATATTTAGCGCTGTTGAACGATTTCAACGGTCTGAAATGGCGGTACTTATTTTAGCAAGACGCGGCGTTTTACAGACTTTAATCTGCGTTAATTAACGCGTAAGGCATAAAAACGACGATTTTTGTTATTCGTTTTATTAATGCGTCTATTTGGGGACGGTTTCAACGGTCAAGGCCTTTGAAAGTACTTATTTTTAACAAAACAGCACGTTTTGGGGCTTTTAATCAGCGCGTTTTTAACGCGTAAAACAACATAAAAACGACGTAATTTTTGTGGCCGTTTTTTTATTAATATTGCGTCTATTCGAACGATTCAACTATCTAAAATGCTTGAAAATGCTTATTTTAGCAAAACAGCACGTTTTGAGCTTTAATCTGCGTTTTAACGCGTAAACAGCATAAAAAGACAGATTTTTATTATTTGTTTTTATTAATAGCCTTCCATTTGAACGATTTCAACGATCTAAAATGCTTAAGAAAATGCTTCTTTTAGCAAAACAGCACGTTTTGAGCTTTAATCTGCACGTTTAACGCGTAAAGACGGCATAAAACGACAATTTTTATTATTCGTTTTTTATTAATATTGCTTCTATTTGAACGATATCAACGATCCTAAAATGCACTTGAAAATGCTTATTTTAGCAAAACAGCACGTTTTGAGCTTTTAATCGCGGGTTTTAACGCGTAAACAGCATAAAAACGACGAATTTTGACCATTCGTTTTTAGTAATATTGCGTCTGTTTGAACGTTCAACGATCTAAAATGCTTGAAAATGCTTATTTTTAGCAAAACAAGCACGTTTTGAGCTTTTAATCTGAATTTTAACGCGTAAAGACGGCATAAAACGACGAATCTTTTATTATTCGTTTTATTAATATTGCTTCTATTTGAACGATTTCAACGATCTAAAATGCTTTGAAAATGCTTATTTTGCAAACAGCACGTTTTTGATTTTAATCTCCGCGTTTTTGCGCGTGAAGCAACATAAAACGACAGATTTTTATTATTCGTTTTTATTAATATTGCGTCTATTTGAACGATTTCAACGATCTAAAATGCTTGAAAATGCTTGGCCCACAGCAAACAGGACGTTTGAGCTTTATTCTGCGTTTTAACGCCTAAAACAACATAAAATCGACGATTTTTTATTATTCGTTTTTTATTATTGCGTCTATTTGAACGATTTCAACGATCTAAAATGCTTGAAAATGCCCATTTTAGCAAAACAGCACGTTTTGAGCTTTAATCTGCGTTTAACGCGTAAAACAGCATAAAAACGACGAATTTTTATTATTCGTTTTTTATTAATATTGCGTCTATTTGAACGATTTCAACGATCTAAAATGCTTGAAAATGCTTATTTTAGCAAAACAGCACGTTTTGAGCTTTTATTCGCGTTTTAACGCGTAAAACAGCATAAAACGACGAATTTTTATTATTCGTTTTTATTAATATTGCGTCTATTTGAACGATTTCAACGATCTAAAATGCTTGAAAATGCTTATTTTAGCAAAACAGCACGTTTTGAGCTTTTAATCTGCGTTTTAACGCGTAAAACGCATAAAAGACGATCTTTTATTATTCGTTTTTATTAATATTGCTTCTATTTGAACGATTTCAACGATCTAAAATGCTTGAAAATGCTTATTTTTGCAAAACAGCACGTTTTGAGCTTTAATCTGCGTTTTAACGCGTAAAACAGCATAAAACGACGAATTTTTATTATTCGTTTTATTAATATTGCGTCTATTTGAACGATTTCAACGATCTAAAATGCTTGAAAATGCTTATTTTAGCAAAACAACGTTGAGCTTTATTCTGCGTTTTAACGCTAAAACGCAAACGACGAATTTTATTATTCGTTTTTTATATATTGCCGTCTATTTGAACGATTTCAACGATCTAAAATGCTTGAAAATGCTTATTTAGCAAAACAGCACGTTTTGAGTAAGCTTTAATCGCGTTTTAACGCGTAAAACAGCATAAAGACGATTTTTATTATTCGTTTTATTAATATTGCTTCTATTTGAACATTTCAACGATCTAAAAGCTTGAAAATGCTTATTTTAGCAAAACAGCACGTTTTGAGGCACTAAACACTGCGTTTTAACGCGTTTAAACACTAAACGAAAATTTTTTTAAACGTTTTATTTATTAATAATCGCACGTCTATTGAACGATTTCAACGATCTAAATGCTTGTTTTTAAATTAACTTAATTTTAGCAAAACAGCAACCCTTTTAACGTAAACACATAAAACGACAAATTTTTATTATTCGTTTTTTTTAATATTGCGTCTATTTGGAACGAAAATTT
>NW_027047457.1:0-14779 GCF_025399875.1 Dalotia coriaria
TAATGTTTTTTTACCCTTAAAAACGTTAAACCTTTAAAAAGCGTTTTTTAAAAAAGCTTTTCAAGCAATTTAGATTTTGAAATGTTCCCAAAAAGACGCAATAAAAAAAAAAACGAATAATAAAAATTTCATCGTTTTATGCTGTTTTACGCGTTAAAACGCAGATTAAAGCTCAAAACGTGCTATTTTGCTAAAATATAAGCATTTTCAAGCATTTTAAATCGTTGAAATCGTTCAAATAGACGCAATATTAATAAAAACGAATAATAAAAATTTCGTCGTTTTATGCTGCTTTACGCGTTAAAACGCAGATTAAAGCTCAAAACGTGCTTGTTTTGCTTTAAAATAATCATTTTCAAGCATTTTTAGATCGTTGAAATCATTCAAATAGAAGCAATATTAATAAAAACGAATAATAAAAAATTCGTCTTTTATGCTGTTTTACGCATTAAAACGCAGATTAAAGCTCAAAACATTACTGTTTTGCTAAAATAAGCATTTTCAAGCATTTTAGATCGTTGAAATCGTTCAAATAGACGCAATATTAATAAAAACGAATAATAAAAAATTTTGTCGTTTTTATGCTGTTTACGCGTTAAAACGCTGATTAAAACTCAAAACTGCTGTTTTGCTAAAATTAGCATTTTCAAGCATTTTAGATCGTTGAAATCGTTCAAATAGACGCAATATTAATAAAAACGAATAATAAAAATTTCGTCGTTTTTATGCTGTTTACGCGTTAAAACGCAGAATAAAGCTCAAAACGTGCTGTTTTGCTAAAATAAGCATTTTCAAGCATTTTTAGATCGTTGAAATCGTTCAAATAGAAGCAATATTAATAAAAACGATTAATAAAAAATTCGTCGTTTTATGCTGTTTTACGCGTTAAAACGCAGATTAAAGCTCAAAACGTGCTGTTTTGCTAAAATAAGCATTTTCAAGCATTTTAGATCGTTGAAATCGTTCAAATAGACGCATATTAATAAAAACGAATAATAAAAAATTCGTCGTTTTTATGCTGTTTTACGCGTTAAAACGCAGATTAAAGCTCAAAACGTACTGTTTTGCTAAAATAAGCATTTTCAAGCATTTTAGATCGTTGAAATCATTCAAATAGACGCAATATAATATAAAAACGAATAATAAAAATTTCGTCGTTTTATGCTGTTTTACGCGTTAAAACGCAGATTAAACTCAAAACGTGCTGTTTTGCTAAAATAAGCATTTTCAAGCATTATAGATCGTTGAAATCGTTTAAATAGAGACAATATTAATAAAAAAGAATAATAAAAATTCGTCATTTTTATGCTGTTTTAGCGTTAAAACGCAGATTAAAGCTCAAAACGTGCTGTTTTGCTAAAATAAGCGTTTTCAAGCATTTTTAGATCGTTGAAATCGCTCAAATAGACGCAATAAAAATAAAAACGAATAATAAAAATTTCGTCGTTTTTTATGCTGTTTTACGCGTTAAAACGCGGGAATAAAGCTCAAAACGTGCTGTTTTTGCTAAAATAAGCATTTTTCAAGCATTTTTAAGATCGTTGGAAATCGTTCAAATAGACGCAATAGTAGTAATAAAAACGAATAATAAAATTTCGTCGTTTTATGCTGTTTTGCGTTAAAACGCAGATTAAAACTCAAAACGACGCTGTTTTGCTAAAATAAAGCATTTTCAAGCATTTTAGATCGTTTAAAATCGTTAAAATAGAAGCAATATTAAGAAAACGAATAATAAAAAATCATCAACATGCTGTTTTACGCGTTAAAGCAGATTAAAGCTCAAAACGTGCTGTTTTGCTAAAATACTTTTCAAAACATTGCAGATCGTTGAAATCGTTCAAATAGACGCAATATTAATAAAAACGAATAATAAAAATTTCGTCGTTTTATGCTGTTTTACGCGTTAAAACGCAGGAATAAAGCTCAAAACGTGCTGTTTGCTAAAATAAGCATTTTCAAGCATTTAGATCGTTGAAATCGTTCAAATAGACGCAATATTAATAAAAACGAATAATAAAAATTTCGTCGTTTTTATGCTGTTTACGCGTTAAAACGCAGATTAAAACTCAAAACGTGCTGTTTTTGCGCACAAAATAAGCATTTTCAAGCATTTTAGATCGTTGAAATCGTTCAAATAGAAGCAATATTAATAAAAACGAATAATCGTCTTTTTATGCTGTTTTACGCGTTAAAACGCAGATTTAAGCTCAAAACGTGCTGTTTTGCTAAAATAAGCATTTTCAGCATTTTTAGATCGTTGAAATCGTTCAAATAGACGCGGCAAGCCAATAAAAACGAATAATAAAAATTTCGTCGTTTTTTATGCTGTTTTACGCGTTAAAACGCTGATTAAAACTCAAAACGTGCTGTTTTGCTTTAAAATAAGCATTTTCAAGCATTTTAAATCGTTGAAATCGTTCAAATAGACGCAATATTAATAAAAACGAATAATAAAAATTTCGTCGTTTTATGCTGCTTTACGCGTTAAAACGCAGATTAAAACAAAACGTGCTGTTTTGCTAAAATAATCATTTCAAGCATTTTTAGATCGTTGAAATCGTTCCGTGAAGCAATATTAATAAAAACGAATAAATAAAAATTCGTCGTTTTATGCTGTTTTTACGCGTGAAACGCAGATTAAAGCTCAAAACGTGCTGTTTTGCTAAAATAAAAGCACATTTTCAAGCATTTTAGATCGTTGAAATCGTTCAAATGAATAATATTAATAAAGCGAATAATAAAAATTTCGTCGTTTTATGCTGTTTTACGCGTTAAAACGCTGATTAAAGCTCAAAACGTGCTTTGTTTTGCTAAAATAAAGCATTTCCAGCATTTTAGATCCGTTGAAATCGTTCAAATAGACGCAATATTAATAAAAACGAATAATAATATTTCGTCGTTTTTATGCTGTTTTTACGCGTTAAAAACGCAGATTAAAACTCAAAACGTGCTGATATGCTTAAATAAGCATTTTCAAGCATTTTTAGATCGTTTAGTACGTCCAAATAGACGCAATATTAATAAAAACGAATAATAAAATTTCGTCTTTTTATGCTGTTTTTCGCCCGTTAAAACGCAGATTAAAACTCAAAACGTGCTGTTTTGCTAAAATAAGCATTTTCAAACATTTTAGATCGTTGAAAAACGTTCAAATGGGGCGTATTAATAAAAACGAATAGTAAAAATTTTTGTCGTTTTTATGCTGTTTTTTCCCCGTTAAAACGCTGATTAAAACTCAAAAAGTGCTGTTTTTTCTAAAATAAGCATTTTCAAGCATTTTTTAAAACGTTGAAATCCCTTCAAAAAAGACGCAATATTAAAAAACAATAATAAAAATTTCGTCGTTTTTTATGCTGCTTTTCCCCGTTAAAACCAGATTAAAAGCTCAAAACGTGCTGTTTTGCTAAAAAAAATCATTTTTAAGCATTTTAGATCGTTGAAATCGTTCCCAAAAAGAAACAATATTAATAAAAACGGGGTACTAAAAAAAATTTGTCGTTTTTTTTTGCTGTTTTACGCATTAAAAAGCAGATTAAAAATCAAAACGTCTGTTTTTTCTAAATAAAACATTTTCAAGCATTTTTTGATCCCTTGAAATCCCTTCAAATAGACCAAAAAATTAATAAAACGAATAATAAAAAATTTTGTCGTTTTTATGCTGTTTTGCGCGTTAAAACGCAAGAATAAAGCTCAAAACGTGCTGTTTGCTAAATAAGCATTTTCAAGCATTTTAGATCGTTGAAATCGTTCAAATAGAAGCAATATTAATACAAAAACAGATAATAAAAATTCGTCGTTTTTAGGCTGTTTTACGCGTTAAAACGCAGATTAACACTCAAAACGTCACTGTTTTGCGGCTAAAATAAAGCATTTTCAAGCATTTTAGATCGTTTGAAATCGTTCAAAATAAAAGACGTAATAAAATAAAAACGAATAATAAAAATTTCGTCGTTTTTATGCTGTTTTTACGCGTTAAAACCGCAGATTAAAACTCAAAACGTGCTGTTTTTGCTAAAATAAGCATTTTTCAAGCATTTTAAATCGTTGAAATCGTTCAGGCGGAGCGCAATATTAATAAAACGAATAATAAAATTTCTCGTCGTTTTTATGCTGCTTTTACGCGCGTTAAAACGCAGATTAAAGCTCAAAACGTGCTGTTTCACAAAATAATCATTTTTCAAGCATTTAGATCGTTGAAATCGTTCAAATAAAACCAATGGATAATAAAAACAGATAATAAAATTCGTCGTTTTTATGCTGTTTTATGCATTAAAACGCAGATTAAAGCTCAAAACGTGCTGTTTTGCTAAAATAAGCATTTTCAAGCATTTTAGATCGTTGAAATCGTTTCAAATAGACGCAATATTGTAAAACGAATAATAAAAATTTCGTCGTTTTTATGCTGTTTACGCGTTAAAACGCAGATTAAAGCTCAAAACGTGCTGTTTTGCTAAAATAAGCATTTTCAGAAGCATTATAGATCGTTGAAATCGTTTAAATAGAAGCAATATTAATAAAACGAATAATAAAAATTCGTCATTTTATGCTGTTTTACGCGTTAAACAGATTAAAAGCGCTCAAACGTGCTGTTTTGCTAAATAAGCATTTTCAAGCATTTTAGATCGTTGAAATCGCTCAAATAGACGCAATATTAATAAAAACGAATAATAAAAAATTTCGTCGTTTTTTATGCTGTTTTACGCGTTAAAACGCAGAATAAAGCTCAAAACGATACTGTTTGCTAAAATAAGCATTTTCAAGCATTTTAGATCGTTGAAATCGTTCAAATAGAAGCAATATTAATAAAAACGAATAATAAAAATTCGTCGTTTTTATGCTGTTTTACGCGTTAAAACGCGTTAACGCTCAAAAACGTGCTGTTTTGCTAAAATAGCATTTTCAAGCGAATTTAGATCGTTGAAATCGTTCAAATAGACGCAATAAAATAAAAACGAATAATAAAAATTTCATCGTTTTATGCTTTTGTTTTACGCGTTAAAACGCAGATTAAAGCTCAAAACGTGCTGTTTTTGCTAAAATAAGCATTTTCAAGCATTTTAAATCGTTGAAATCGTTCAAATAGACGCAATAGTAATAAAAACGAATAATAAGAAATTTAAAGTCGTTTTTATGCTGCTTTACGCGTTAAAACGCAGATTAAAGCTCAAAACGTGCTGTTTTAGCACAAAATAATGTTTCAAGCATTTTTAGATCGTTGAAATCGTTCAAATAAGTAATATTAATAAAAAACTAATAATAAAAAATTCGTCAGGTTTTGTAGCGGCACATTAAAACGGAATTAAACTCAAAACGTGCTGTTTTGCTAAAATAAGCATTTTCCAAGCATTTTAGATCGTTGAAATCGTTCCAAATAGACGCAATATTAATAAAAACGAATAATAAAATTTCGTCGTTTTTATGCTGTTTTCACGCGTTAAAACGCTGATTAAAGCTCAAAACGTGCTGTTTTTGCTAAAATAAGCATTTTCAAATTTTTAGATCGTTGAAATCGTTCAAATAGACGCAATATTAATAAAAAACGAATAATAAAGAAATTTCGTCGTTTTTATGCTGTTTTACGCGTTAAAACGCAGAATAAAAACTCAAAACATTGCTGTTTTTTCAAAATAAGCATTTTCAAACATTTTTAGATCGTTGAAATCACGTTCAAATAGACGCAATATTAATAAAAAACGAATAATAAAAATTTCGTCGTTTTTATGCTGTTTTACGCGCGTTAAAACGCAGATTAAAGCTCAAAACGTGCTGTTTTGCTAAAATAAGCATTTTCAAGCATTTTAGATCGTTGAAATCGTTCAAATAGAAGCAATAATAAAAACGAATAATAAAAATCGTCTTTTTTATGCTGTTTACGCGTTAAAACGCAGATTTAAGCTCAAAACGTGCTGTTTTTGCTAAAATAAGCATTTCAAGCATTTGAATCGTTGGAAATCATCGTTCAAATAGACGCAATATTGAAATAAAAACGAATAATAAAAATTTCGTCGTTTTATGCTGTTTTACGCGTTAAAACGCTGATTAAAGCTCAAAACATTGCTGTTTTTGCTAAAATAAGCATTTTCAAGCATTTTTAAATCGTTGAAATCGTTCAAATAGTACCAATATTAATAAAAAACGAATAATAAAATTTCGTCGTTTTTATGCTGCTTTTACACTTACGTTAAAACGCAGATTAAAGAAACAAAACGTGCTGTTTTGCTAAAATAATAATCATTTTCAAGCATTTTTAGATCGTTGAAATCGTTCAAATAGAAGCAATATTAATAAAAAACGGAATAATAAAAATTCGTCGTATTTATGCTGTTTTACGCATTAAAAACGCAGATTAAGCTCAAAACGTGCTGTTTGCTAAAATAAGCATTTTTCAAGCATTTTAGATCGTTGAAATCGTTCAAATAGACGCAATATTAATAAAAAACGAATAATAAAATTTCGTCGTTTTTATGCTGTTTACGCACGTTAAAACCTTGATTAAAACTCAAAACGTGCTGTTTTGCTAAAATAAGCATTTTCAAGCATTTTAGATCGTTGAAATCGTTCAAATAGACGCAATATATTAATAAAAACGAATAATAATAATTCGTCGTTTTTATGCTGTTTTACGCGTTAAAACGCAAGTTAAAACTCCAAAACGTGCTGATATGCTAAAATAAGCATTTTCAAGCATTTTAGATCGTTGAAATCGTTCAAATAGACGCAATATTAATAAAAACGAATAATAAAATTTCGTCGTTTTTATGCTGTTGTTTTACGCGTTAAAACGCAGATTAAAGCGCTCAAAACGTTAACTGTTTTTGCTAAAATAAGCATTTTCAAGCATTTTTAGATCGTTGAAATCCGTTCAAATAGACGCAATATTAATAAAAACGAATAATAAAAAGATTTCGTCGTTTTTATGCTGTTTTACGCGTTAAAACGCAGATTAAAAGCTCAAAACGTGCTGTTTTGCTAAAATAAGCATTTTCAAAGCATTTTAGATCGTTGAAATCACGTTCCAAATAGAAGCAATATTAATATTAAAAAACCAATAATAAAATTTCGTCGTTTTTATGCTGTTTTACGCGTTAAAGCTGCAGATTAAAGCTCAAAACGTGCTGTTTTAGCAAATAAGCATTTTCAAGCATTTTAGATCGTTGAAATCGTTTTAAATACGACAATATTAATAAAAACGAATAATAAAAAAAATCGTCATTTTTATGCTGTTTTTACGCGTTAAAACGCAGATTAAAGCTCAAAACGTGCTGTTTTGCTTTAAAATAACATTTTCAAGCATTTTAGATCGTTGAAATCACACGTTCAAATAGACGCAATATTAATAAAAACGAATAATAAAAATTTCGTCGTTTTTATGCTGTTTACGCGTTAAAACGCAGATTAAAACTCAAACGTGCTGTTTTGCGCGTAAGCATTTTCCCAAGCATTGTTATATAGATCGTTGAAATCGTTTAAATAGAAGCAATATTAATAAAAAACGAATAATAGAAAATTCGTCATTTTTTATGCTGTTTTTGCGCGTTAAAACGCAGATTAAAAGCTCAAAACGTGCTGTTTTGCTGAAATAAGCATTTTCAAGCATTTTAGATCGGTGAAATCGCTCAAATAGACGCAATATTAATAAAAACGAATAATAAAAATTTCGTCGTTTTTTTATGCTGTTTTACGCGTTAAAACGCAGAATAAAACTCAAAACGTGCTGTTTTGCTAAAATAAGCATTTTTCAAAGCATTTTAGATTGTTGAAATCGTTCAAATAGACGCAATAAAATAAAAACGAATAATAAAATTTCGTCGTTTTTTTATGCTGTTTTACGCGTTAAAACTCAAAATAAAGCTCAAAACGTGCTGTTTTTGCTAAAATAAGCATTTTTCAAGCATTTTAGATCGTTGGAATCGTTCAGGAAATAGACGCAATATTGGCAAAACCAGATAATAAAAATTTCGTCGTTTTAATAACATTATACTGCGTTAAAACGCAGATTTAAAACTCAAAACGTGCTGTTTTGCTAAAATAAGCATTTTCAAGCATTTTTTGGATCGTTGAAATCGTTCAAATAGACGCAATAAAAATTAAAACGAATAATAAAAATTTCGTCGTTTTTATGCTGTTTTACGCGTTAAAACGCAGAATAAAGCTCAAAACGTGCTGTTTGCTTTAAAATAAGCATTTTCAAGCATTTTAGATCGTTGATCGTTCAAATAGGCGCAATATTAATAAAACGAATAATAATAAAAATTTCGTCGTTTTTATGCTGTTTTACGCGTTAAAACGCAGATTAAAAAGCTCAATACGTGCTTTTTTGCTAAAATAAGCATTTTCAAGCATTTTAGATCGTTGGGAAATCGTTCAAATAGACGCAATATTAATAAAAACGGAATAATAAAAATTTCGTCGTTTTTATGCTGTTTTACGCGTTAAAACGCAGATTAAAACTCAAAACGTGCTGTTTTGCTAAAATAAGCATTTTCAAGCATTTTGGATCGTTGAAGTAATTTCAAATGAAGCAATATTAATAAAACGAATAATAAAAAATCGATGTTTTTTTTATGCTGTTTTACCGTTAAAACGCAGATTAAAGCTCAAAACGTGCTGTTTTGCTAAAATAAGCATTTTCAAGCATTTTAGATCGTTGAAATCGTTCAAATAGACGCAATATTAATAAAAACGGAATAATAAAAAAATTGTCGTTTTATGCTGTTTTTACGCGTTGAAACGCAGAATAAAACTCAAAACGTATGTTTTTGCTAAATAAGCATTTTCAAGCATTTTAGATTGTTGAAATCGTTCAAATAGAAGCAATATTAATAAAAAACGAATAATAAAAAATTCGTCGTTTTATGCTGTTTTTACGCGTTAAAACGCAGATTAACGCTCAAAACGATACTGTTTGGCTAAAATAAGCATTTTCAAGCATTTTAGATCGTTGAAATCGTTCAAATAGACGTAATAAAAATAAAAAACGAATAATAAAAATTTCGTCGTTTTTTATGCTGTTTTACGCGTTAAAACGCAGATTAAAACTCAAAACGATGCTGTTTTGCTAAAATAAGCATTTTCAAGCATTTTTAAATCGTTGAAATCGTTCAAATAGACGCAATATTAATAAAAACGAATAATAAAAATTTCGTCGTTTTGATGCTTTACGCGTTAAAACGCAGATTAAGCTCAAAACGTGCTGTTTTTGCTAAAATACAATCATTTTCAAGCATTTTAGATCGTTGAAATCGTTCAAATAGAAGCAATATTAATAAAACGAATAATAAAAATTCGTCGTTTTATGCTGTTTACGCGTTAAAACGCAGAATAAAACTCAAAACGTGCTGTTTTGCTAAAATAAGCATTTTCAAGCATTTTGGAGTAAATTTAGCGAAATCGTTCAAATAAAACGTAATAAAACGAATAATAAAATTCGTCGTTTTTATGCTGTTTTACGCGTTAAAACGCAGATTAACGCTCAAAACGTGCTGTTTGGCTAAAATAAGCATTTTCAAGCATTTTTAGATCATTGAAATCGTTCAAAATAGACGTAATAAAATAAAAACGAATAATAAAAATTTCGTCGTTTTTTATGCTGTTTTACGCGTTAAAACGCAGATTAAAACTCAAAACGATGCTGTTTTTTTTGCTAAAATAAGCATTTTCCAGCATTTTAAATCCGTTAAATCGTTAAATAGACGCAATATTAATAAAAACGATTAATAAAAATTCGTCGTTTTATGCTGCTTTTACGCGTTAAAACGCAGATTAAAACTCAAAACGTGCTGTTTGCTAAAATAAGCATTTTCATGCATTTTAGATCATTGAAATCGTTCAAATAGACGCAATATTAAACTAAAAACGAATAATAAAAAATTCGTCATTTTTATGCTGTTTTACGCGTTAAAACGCAGATTAAAGCTCAAAACGTGCTGTTTTGCTAAAATAAAATTTTCAAGCATTTCAGATCGTTGAAATCGTTCAAATAGACACAATAAATAATAAAAACGGAATAATAAAAAATTCGTCACGTTTTATGTGTATTTTACGCGTTAAAACGCAGATTAAAGCTCCGTGCTGTTTTTGCTGAAAATAAGCATTTTCAAGCATTTAGATCCGTTTGAAATCGTTCAAATGACGTATTAATAAAAAATAATAAGAAATTCGTCGTTTTTTTATACTGTTTTACACGTTAAACGCAGATTAAAACTCAAAACGATTACGATTTGCGCTGAAAATAAGCATTTCAAGCATTTTAGATTGTTGAAATCGTTCAAATAGACGCAATATTAATAAAAACGAATAATAAAAATTTCACGTCGTTTTTATGCTTTGTTTTACGCGTTAAAACGCAGATTAAAGCCAAAACGTGCTGTTTTTGCTAAAATAAGCATTTTTCAAGCATTTTAGATCATTGAAATCGTTCAAATAGAAGCAATAGTAATAAAACGAATAATAAAAAAATCGTCTTTTTATGCTGTTTTACGTTAAAACGCAGATTAAAGCTCAAAACGTGCTGTTTTTGCTTTAAAATAAGCATTTTCAAGCATTTTGGGTCGTTGAAATCGTTCAAATAGACGCAATATTAATAAAAACGAATAATAAAATTTCGTCGTTTTATGCTGTTTTACGCGTTAAAACTGATTAAAAGCTCAAAACATTAGCTGTTTTTTTGCTAAAATAAGCATTTTCAAGCATTTTAAATCGTTGAAATCGTTCAAATAGACGCAATATTAATAAAAGAAACGAATAATAAAATTTCGTCGTTTTTATGCTGCTTTACGCGTTAAAACGCAGATTAAAGCTCAAAACGTGCTGTTTTTTTTTGCTAAAATAATCATTTCAAGCATTTTGATCGTTGAAATCGTTCAAATAAACAATATTAATAAAAACGAATACTAAAAATTCGTGGTTTTATGCTGTTTTGCAGTAAAACGCGAATTAAAACTCAAAACGTGCTGTTTGCTGCATAAGCATTTTCAAGCATTTTAGATCGTTGAAATCGTTTCAAATAGGCGCAATATTAATAAAAACGGGTAATAAAAAATCGTCTTTATGCTGTTTACGCGTTAGAAGCTTGCAGATTAAAGCAAAACGTGCTGTTTGCTAAAATAAACATTTTCAAGCATTTTTTAGATCGTTGAAATCGTTCAAATAGACGCAATATTAATAAAAACGAATAATGAAATTTCGTCGTTTTATGCTGTTTACGCGTTAAACGCTGATTAAAGCTCAAAACGTGCTGTTTTTGCTAAAATAAGCATTTTCAAGCATTTTAAATCGTTGAAATCGTTCAAATAGACGCAATATTAATAAAAACGAATAATAAAAATTTCGTCGTTTTTATGCTGCTTTACGCGTTAAAACGCAGATTAAGCTCAAAACGTGCTGTTTTGCTAAAATAATCATTTTCAAGCATTTTAGATCGTTTGAAATCGTTTTCCAAAATGAAGCAATATTAATAAAAACGAATAATAAAAATTCGTCGTTTTTATGCTGTTTACGCATTAAAACGCTGATTAAAGCTCAAAACGTGCTGTTTTGCTAAAATAAGCATTTTCAAGCATTTTAGATCGTTGAAATCGTTTCAAATAGACGCAATATTAATAAAAACGAATAATAAAGAATTTCGTCGTTTTTATGCTGTTTTACGCGTTAAAACGCTGATTAAAGCTCAAAACGTGCTGTTTTTAACAAAATAAGCATTTTCAAAGTATTTTAGATCGTTGAAATCATTCAAATAGACGCAATATTAATAAAAACGAATGGCAAAATTCGTCGTTTTTATGCTTTTGTTTTACGCGTTGAAACGCAGAATAAAGCTCAAAACGTGCTGTTTTGCTAAAATAAGCATTTTCAAGCATTTTAGATTGTTGAAATCGTTCAAATAGAAGCAATATTAATAAAAACGAATAATAAAAATTCGTCGTTTTTATGCTGTTTTACGCGTTAAAACGCAGATTAACGCTCAAAACGTGCTGTTTGGCTAAAATAAGCATTTTCAAGCATTTTAGATCGTTGAAATCGTTCAAATAGACGTAATAAAATAAAAACGAATAATAAAATTTCGTCGTTTTTGTATGCTGTTTTACGCGTTAAAACGCAGATTAAACTCAAAACGATGCTGTTTGCTAAAATAAGCATTTTCAAGCATTTTTAAATCGTTGAAATCGTTCAAATAGACGCAATATTAATAAAAACGAATAGCCAAAAAATTTCGTCGTTTTTATGCTGCTTTACGCGTTAAAACGCAGATTAAAGCTCAAAACGTGCTGTTTGCTAAAATAATAATCATTTTTCAAGCATTTTTAGATCGTTGGGAAATCGTTCAAATAGAAGCAATATTAATAAAAACGAATAATAAAAAATTCGTCGTTTTATACTGTTTACGCGTTAAAACGCAGAATAAAGCTCAAAACGTGCTGTTTTGCTAAAATAATAAGCATTTTCAAACATTTAGATCGTTGAAATCGTTCAAATGCGGCAATATTAATAAAAACGAATAATAAAAATTCGTCGTTTTATGCTGTTTCCGTAAACGCAGATTAACGCTCAAACGTGCTGTTTGGCTAAAATAAGCATTTTCAAGCATTTTAGATCGTTGAAATCGTTCAAATAGACGTAATAAAAATAAAAACGAATAATAAAAAATTTCATCGTTTTTATGCTGTTTACGCGTTAAAACGCAGATTAAAACTCAAACGTGCTGTTTTGCTAAAATAAAAGCATTTTCAAGCATTTTAAATCGTTGGGAAATCGTTCAAATAGACGCAATATTAATAAAAACGATTTAATAAAAAAAAATTCGTCGTTTTTACATGCCAATTTTACGCGATTAAAGAAACGCAGATTAAAGCTCAAAACGTGCTGTTTTCATCGCTTATTTTCATGCATTTTTAGATCGTTGAAATCGTTCAAATAGACGCAATATTAATAAAAACGGAATAATAAAATTGCGTCGTTTTTATGCTTGTTTTGCTGTTAAAACGCAGATTAAAGCTCAAAACGTGCTGTTTTGCTAAAATAAAATTTTTCAAGCATTTTTAGATCGTTGAAATCGTTTCAAATGGAACACAATAATAATAAAACGAATAATAAAAATTCGTCGTTTTATGCTGTTTTACGCGTTAAAACGCAGATTAAAGCTCAAAACGTGCTGTTTTGCTAAAATAAGCATTTTCAAGCATTTTTAGATCGTTGAAATCGTTCAAATAGAAACAATATTATTAATAAAAAGAAATAATAAGAAATTCGTCGTTTTTTTATGCTGTTTTACACGTTAAAACGCAATTAAAGCTCAAAACGTGCTGATTTGCTAAAATAAGCATTTTCAAGCATTTTAGATTGTTGAAATCGTTCAAATAGACGCAATATTAATAAAAGAAGCGAATAATAAAAATTTCGTCGTTTTTATGCTGTTTTACGCGTTAAAACGCAGATTAAAGCTCAAAACGTGCTGTTTGCTAAAATAAGCATTTTCAAGCATTTTAGATCGTTGAAATCGTTCAAATAGAAGCAATATTAATAAAAACGGAATAATAAAAATTCGTCGTTTTTTTACATGCTGTTTTACGCGTTAAAGAAACGCAGATTTAAAGCTCAAAACGTGCTGTTTTTGCTGAAATAAGCATTTTCCAAGCGGTACAGATCGTTGAAATCGTTCAAATAGACGCAATATTAATAAAAACGAATAATAAAATTTCGTCGTTTTATGCTGTTTTACGCGTTAAAACGCAGATTAAACTCAAAAAAGCTGTTTGCTAAAATAAGCATTTTCAAAACATTTTAAATCGTTGAAATCGTTCAAATAGACCAATATTAATAAAACGAAAAATAAAAATTTCGTCGTTTTATGCTGCTTTACGCGTTAAAAAGCAGATTAAAAATCAAAAATGCTGTTTTTAAAAAAAATCATTTCAAGCATTTGATCGTTGAAATCGTTCAAATAGAAGCAATATTAAAAAAAAACGAATAATAAAAAATTCGTCGTTTTTTCTTTTGCATTTTAAAAAGCAGATTAAACTCAAAACGTGCTGTTTTTCTAAAATAAAAAAAATTTTAAAAACATTTTAAGGATCCCGTTTTGAAAAAAAAGGGGGAAAAAAAACTTTTTTTTAAATTTTTTTACCGGGCAAAAAGTTTTAAAAAAAACGAAAAAAAATTTTGTCGTTTTTTTTGCTGTTTTACGCGTTAAAAAGCAGAAAAAAAGAAAAAGTGCTGTTTTTCTAAAAAAAGCATTTTTAAGCATTTTAGATCGTTGAAATCTTCAAATAGAGCAATAAAAAAACGAAATAAAAAATTTTCGTTTTTTTGCTGTTTTTCGCGTTAAAAAGCGAATTTTAAAAAAAAACGTGCTGTTTTGCTAAAATAAACATTTTCAAACTTTTTTAATCGTTAAATCGTTCAAATAGAGCAATAAAAAAAAACGAATAATAAAAAAATTTCGTTTTATGCTGTTTCGCGTTAAAACGCAGATTAAAAACTCAAAACGTGCTGTTTTGCTAAAATAACATTTCAGTTTTAAATCGTTGAAATCGTTTTAAATAGAGCAATAAATAAAAACGAATAATAAAAATTTTTTGTTTTTTTGCTTTTTGCTTAAAACCGATTAAAAAAACAAAACCTGTTTTTTTAAAAAATAAACTTTTTCAAGCATTTTAGAAAAATCACGTTTTAAAAAGGGAAAAAAAAAAAAAAAAATTAAAAAAAGAATTAAAAAAATTTGTCGTTTTTTTTGCTTTGCATTCGCAGTTTAAAACGGGTGTTTTGCTAAACATTTTGCGGC